>NC_092031.1:22411161-22533661 GCF_042242105.1 Pempheris klunzingeri
TGATTGGATGTAGTTGAGCTAAAAAGACATGCCAGTGTCAATGTGGAGTCTGACGTATGCTTACATGTATTGGACTAACAATATTAGGTCAAATATTAGGATCAAGAATGGGAGAAATGTGTTGCAAACAAAACATCTGCACGGCCAATCCTTCTAATAACTTCAGTATTTTTAGACCTGGGCCCTATTTTATATATATTTGGGTGGTTACAAAAAATGGGCACAAAAAGTTTTCTAAGTGCAAAAAGTTTTGAAATTGGTCCAGTATTGGGCACGTCGACTAAAAGTGCTTGTTGTTACCGCTGACAGGCTCAGATTGTTAGTGGAAGTGTCTGACTACATTATGGAAAGGATCACTTTAAAGACTGACCTGTGAGATCCTTTTTGTTGGACCAGAAACAGCTGTTTATATCATTCTGTTCAAAAGCAGACCAGACTCCATTGACAAAAACAGTAATTTTATCTTATAGAACACAGGAGTTGCTGGTCTAGCTGCTCACACGTTATTTTTCTGTGCATGCAGGGCTTTCACCTGCAAAGTGGTTTATAAAGGAGTTTATGTAATCTGGCTAAACTGGTCATTTCATACCCTGTCTGACTTTGTCACTATGTCCACAAATGTAACACTCAAGTTAAGCAAAATTCATTTTTTTCAATTCAATTCAATTCAATTCAATTTTATTTGTATAGCCCAGTATCACAACAGAGTGTCTCATAGTGCTTTACAAAGTTCACTGAAATAAATATGTGTAAGCGAACAAACAATGTAATAAAGAGTGCAGCAGTCGATGAGGCCAATGGATCAGTCCGAGGCATCACCTGCCCTTTATGACCCTCCTTCTTCGGGAAGGACAAACTCAAAAAACCCAGTGGGAAAAGAGAAACCTCCAGGAGCACCACAGTGAAGGAGAGATCCAGCTCCCAAGGACGGACAGGCTGTAGCCTTGGACAGACGCACATCCATTTAAAATTGCCTTTGTGCTCTCAGAACCATTATTTTATTTCATTTCTACGGTAGAAAAAATCTTATATTTTGTGCCATAAAACAAAATCCCTTGGTGCTTTAATCAGATTTCCAGAATTCAACCCTCTGTAAAACTGTTTGGTCTCATTCTTCTCATACTCAAGCCATTGTATCAAAAGTGTTTTTTTTTTTTTTTTAAGAGTCACTCCCAAAATGAATAAAGGCCAACCATTAGTGAGTAAAGTGACCTTGAATATTTGTGGGAAAATTAGATTGTCTTGGAGAGGACTTCTGAGAGCCAAGTAAAAGCAGTGAGGTAACGGCTGGTGAGCTCCGCTGGAGTTGCCAGGTCTCATTCTGGAGTTCACTTCGGAACTGGGTCTTAACACGGGGGGACCTAAGTAGGCGGCAAGTGTGTTTGCTGCCACTCATAATTACTGTCACCCCGCCGCTGCTGTTTCCTGGACCACTTCAGTTTGTTTTTTCAACTAAATGCATTTCAGAAAAGTGTTACATCAGCATTCAGCGCCTCGAGGAATCTGACATGACACGCGATTGAAGGAGGTCAGAATCACATTTTCTATTCGTGTGCCTAAATGGATTTTGAAACATTTCGTGAAAGAGGGAAGCATCATAAAATAATAGCCGCTACCACAGTTGCTATAAGGCTGTCACCAAGACATTCACCTTTAGTGATGTGTCTGCGTTATACCTGCAGCCGACAGAAAGCAGACGTTTACATTGCGTCTGGGATTTCAGGGTTTTTTCATTCCTTTCCATGCTCAAAGGCAGAATGTGAGCTGCACTTCTAAAACTTCACCCCGTTTTTTTAGTTCAAGTGCACCAGCTCTCAGCAAAAGCAAGTGGAGTTCTGGGCGGACAATTAGACTTCAATGTTAAAAATGCTAACACAGTCTGTGTTTACATGTGCATGTGTGTGCTATAAAGGGAGGTTACATAATCCAGCTGTGTGTGAATGAGTAGGTATGCAATCAAGAATTCACTCATGAAGAATATGGATGTTCTTTTCTCTAAGTAGTCACATGATCATTTATTTTCTCTCTTTTAACCCCAGCTGTCCTCTGGCGCTGGCAAAGCTACTTAAAGCATCACCCAGAATACCTTTTGTCTCCAAAGCACCTAGTGTTATGTAAATATTGCTTATGAGGGATGTGGCTTCCTAGAACTGACCTCATGGAAGACGTTATTATTAGCAATATCTGCGATGAGTTAAAATATCAGATCGATGATGTGCTATCTTCTCTCACACTCATTACTGCTGAGCACTGCTACGTCTGTTCACTCCGGTCACAGAGTGCATGCAGAGGATTTTTGGGCTATTTCACTTCCAAATACAAACAAAACATCAATCACATTTACTTCAAGTGACGCAAGCTGCTCTCATGAACACAAAAAAACATTATTTTTGAATGCCAAAATCTTGTTATTATCATTCCTGAAGTAGTACAAATGTTAAATGAAATATCCTGTGTGTTGGAATATGACAGTTGATGTGTTTTGGCTAGCATTGCCCTGAAAGGAACAAAAAATGAAAGGCAAAGCTAACTCAAGTATCACTAGTGGCTCTTTAGATATACAGAGTAATAGACTATCAAATAACAACAAGGACACGCATGTTGTCTGTATATTTTACATGGATATTGTTTATAAAATATCCAAATCTTCCCATTTGTCTGGAATTGTCTTGGCAGTTCTGCAGTACTAATTTAAAGTTCAGTTTCTTACAAGAGGCAGGTCCTATGTCAAAGACTCACCTCCTAAATCAGTTCAGAAACATACATAAACAATGGGGGACAGCATGGTGGACTGAGGAGGTCTTCAGTGGGCGGTCAGCCTCCTGAAGGGCAGGAGGAGGTCACAGATCCCCACATGACATCATAAGGTGAGGAAAATCTAAACGGTGTGTTTTCACACACATTTCCTGAAAAATGGGACAGCAGAATAATAGGTATTTTCTCATAGTTCGGCAGTCATTAGGCACACTGGTGACGCACGTTTATGTTGAAAAGACATTAAAAAGGACATTTTGTATAATATGGGACCTTTAACGGAGAAATTCTGCATCTTTTTCCAACCTTCAGGGCAGGCATTTGTTTCCATGTCAAGTTAATGTAACTGATGGAGTCAGCTCACCCAAAGTACATATAAATACATATCCTGTCACTTACCTCTAGTGGTATTTAGTCATACAGATAGTTTTGATTTTGTTTTTCCAGGTTTTTTGACATCTGTACCCTCTTTATAATGTATAACGAGTTGAGTGGAATTGTACTTGAGTGAGGTCAGTTTATTATATGTAGGAGCAGGATGGAGATGCTGGGAAGACAGTGGAAACAAAAAGAAAACTGTCCACATGTCTGGACACCACTAAAGGTATATTTATTGGAATATCTGTTGGGTGAACCGATTCTGTGATGTCACATGAAAATGAAGGAAAGGGAAAAACAAGACTCAGTAATGATTTCTTTTCAACTAATTTGTTGATTACCTCTTCTCATGTCTGCCTGATGAAACATCCCCAGATTGCTTGTTTACACAGTTCCAGTGATATAAATTTAGGACGCTCGAACCAGTACATGTTTGGCATTTTTGCTCTGCGGTTGTTGCAAACATTCAATCAGTTATCAGTGTTGTTAGGAATAAATTTCATTACTTTGTCAGCAAATATTAATAATCATCACTCTCAGTCAGTTTACTGCAACTGAGAAGTTGAGTTTTTTTTTTCAAGTTCTTAGTTCCTAGAAATACCTAATTGATTGAAAGTAGTCCGAGTGCTGTGCTGCTACATTGCTGTAAATTGGAGGAAATATTTCCTCTACGCTCTCCTCTAAAGAGGCCTGTGAACGTTCAGTAGCTCTTTACATCTGTCAGACTATACTCACAACGTGCCAACAGCATGAATGTCACGCCCAAAGCGTTGTGGCACCTGTGTTTGAAGCTTTTAGAGGACACTGCATTTCTGTCATCAAACTAGAAAACAGTGTGAGTAAGATACAAACTTGTGAGGACATAGAGCTTCAGAGTGATCATTGAGGGACCAGGAGCCTTCTCTTTCATTACAGAGGTCATCGGAAATTGTGTCTTCTTTTCCAACTCGGATTAGGCCTATTGTACTTGGAGACGCACGGCAGGACAAAAGTGAGGTAAACACACAGTAGCCTCTTAGCTCGCGGCCTGACAAACAAAGCCAGTATTAATTGTCAACACGGGTTTTTTGAGACAGGACACTAAAGGAAGCCGGGGAATGCATGGAAATGCTTGAATGGAAAGTGGCAGAGTGGATTCCAGGGAGGTCTGCGGCTGTTTTGCCGCTGATGGGTATGGTGCGTTAAAGCTTGTCACACAAAGCCCAGCAGAAGTACACTCTCTGTAAACTTTCCGGGAGCTTTTTAAACACAGAGAGTGCCAGCCTACCCAACCAGAGACGGAGCGGGAGGCACAGCCAAAATGTCACAATCACACACACAGTCAGAGTCCACGACCATGGTGTGTTAGATTATACGGTTCCTTTGTATTTATATTACCTTATGTATTTAGATTACATGGCTTCTTTGTATTGAGCAAGTTAAACACACAGGCCATTATTCATGATGCCAGCAGGGAGCCTGTTCAGCAGCACAGAGGCTGCTGGGCTGAGGGGGAGTGATGTCAGATAGGTTATTGCAGGATAGGTGGGGTGGTGGCAGATCACTCACTCACTAACAACCACTGTATAGTCAAAGCTCACTGATGACTTCTTGCAGACCTGACAACTTGCTACTGTATATAAAAATGTGTCAAAATAATACGGACTAATCTCAAGCCTGGTGGAAATCACAGCACTCAGCCCTCATGTTCTAGCCTGGCTGGTATCAACCAGAAAAAGACAAGACTTATGTTACAGGTGCAACATGCGACACAATAGGTAAACATCAACCACGGCCATTGGTGGATTTCATGTTAATTGCTTATTGGCTGATCCTGGTCAACAAGGCAAATATCAGCTGATACTGATGTTTGGACAATAAATCTGTGCATCCCTAATGCACACATTTTAGGAGCTGGATCCAGCAAATCTTTGCCATTTTTGCTCAAAAACTTACTATTGATTAAGCTCCTTGTAGCCTCTGCTGAGATATAATCATCTTTTGATGTACAAATTTGTTCTTGACAGTGCTGAACTTTGGAGAGTCTGAGAGTCCAAAACGGAGGAAGCCTTTGGAGTTTAGCATCCATTTTTAGGTAGAATATGAACTGCCCCAAAAAGCTAGCCGTACGCCTGCTAGCTGTCACTTATGCTCAGGCTTTGTTAATGAAATAATCTGTAATGCACAATTAATAATAGCACATGACGTAAATATTCATTCCAATTGCAGACCACCATATTAATTGTCCAAGGTATTTTAGGGAGGGTGACTCTGTTACCTTGAAAATGAGTATTGTTTGGCCAAGACACATTAATTATTTTTTTATTTCCTGTAAAAGCCTCAAAGCTCTTTAAACTGGTCCTGGGTGTTCCTGTGAGTTGGATCAGTTTTAGTCCAGTTCAGACGAGGTCATGGTCATCTCTCCTCCTTGTACTTATATTTCTTTGCTGGGTCTGTCTTTCAGTCCCTCTTAGCTTGAGAAAGACAAAGAATGTGATGAATTCTAATCATACTTTCCTTTGCTGATATTTCTTTTCTAGTGGCAATAAAATGTTTAAACTTGCACATACTCTGGCTGTAAATCCACACTCAGCATGTGTAGTGGATGACGTACGGGATGAGGCCTGATGCTCACAGGGTAACCACAGAGGTGCAAATCATGCACACTGCACTGTGACAAAACATTTCAAACACAGACCATTTTACTCTCACTCTGTTTTGTGTCTTGGTGCATGTGCTTGGGAATTCAATATTGATATCAGGTATGTTTGGACCTTTGACCTTCTCGGTTTGCCCTTCTCTGCCGCTCAGCTGGGCGCTGTAACATCTTTCGGCGCCAAGGTGGGAGGGACATGGTGGGACATCTGCTCAGGGCTCTTATTGTGAAGCAGCACTTCCTCATCCACCGCGTGCCCTTACCTTTGAAGTATTTGGTGAGTTCTGAGGGCCGGGCAGAACTGGAAGATGATGGATTCATAGAAAGCGTGTTTTTCATAACACCCTGGACACATCTGGTGAACTGTAAAATATTAACGGATCCTCTTCTCTGGAATATCTTAATCTTTCTTGGCATGTGTGACCAGACATGACATGGCTCAAGCCGCGCTGCTGCACACCATTCCAGTTAATTTCTGTTGAATGTGTACGTAAGTGGCCCCGGGACATCTTCCACTGTATTCTATGTGTAAAGTGTTGGTGAAAAGTCTGTGGCTCCATTCCTAGCGTGATTGATGTGGATAAAGGCCGTCAAACTAAACAGTTTGAAGGAGGGGAATACTAGAAGCCCAGCTGCATTGACAAGAGTAGAAACATGTTGGGCTGACTGCAGCTCCTCACTTACCCTCTCATACTAATCACTGAATTCACACACTTACTGCAGCCCTTTGGCAGAAGTTTGGAAGATGCGTTGGATCCGCGCTATGCAGGACTTTTAAGTAAAAATAAACACAAATTATCTGTCTGAATCTCAAAGTAGCACGGCAAAGAAATATATACGGGACTAAACCAAGACCTTGAAGATATGCTGTGTTTGCATAAACGTGCCTCTGGTGTCTCAGCTGGACAATTCTCAACTTTATTCTAAGCAATATATCACAAATAGACAAGAAGGCACGGTGTGTGTAGCTTACTGAAGTCACATGCTTTGGTTTCTCTGTAATAAAGTGGTTAAAATACTCCGATTTTGGACCTTGGCTAACAGACTGAAATGTTTAGCTGCTTTGATATAAAAACATGTATTAGCAACCCTCATTACAGTAGTAGTAACTAAATATATCATATACGTCAGCCCCCCAGCGTTGAGAAGTTAGCAGAGCGACTCTAAGTGAATATGTTGAATATGAATATGTTTCTCAGCATCATTTAAATGATGGATTACAGTGATTGTAGTTAAACCTACACAAAGCAAAACTAATCTTTGCTTGGTTTTTTTTGTGTGTCTTTAAATGTGTTTTACTTCAAGCAATCGTAAATGGTGTTGGATCAAAGTTGCAGTTTATATGATTGTCATAATGTAGTGTTATTATGTGACAAACAAGTTGTCTTACAGATTCCTAGCCTGTCTCACAGCCCAGTGACTTACACTCCAGTGAGGCTCGAGTCACGGATCTGATGTGAAATCACAAAGAGTTACAACTGGACTTTAACACCAATGAATCGTGACTTCACTTGGATTTACCTTTTGCCATGGAAGGAACTGATATCCTTACCAAGCCAAACATTGAAAATGATATTGAAACTGATACAAAAACAAATGCAGAAACAACTACATCCAGTACAGAAATAACACATGATTGTATTTGTCAGGAATAACATACAAGACACACTTAGTTTTATTTCAGCTTAATTTGAAAATAATAACCATTCTAAGCATTGGTTATAATTGTTAATGTACTGTATCAACTCTGACTTGTTAACTGACTTGAAACACAAAGTTTAGGACTTGGTCTGGACTTTGTCCCACCTCTGCTTTCAGAAATCTCTGCAAATAAATAGTTGTTGTAAGTAGATTCACAATGGAGTGGTTGCATGTGGAGCAATATTTGAGAACTGTACAGATTACACATTAACCTTCATTTGGCTCAACAGTTTATAGTCACTGTGACCAAACATTGGTGTTGCATTGAGGCGTTATAGTTTCACCAAACACAACATTTCTTGTGTTACAGTAAACATAAAAACGGGGAAAGAAATGAGGAGAAAAAGCAAACGAGTTCCCGGTCAATGTAGCCTCTGCTGAGGAGTAATCATGCTGATCTTGTCCACTGACATTTGACGTAAACATTGTCGAACGTTTTAAGAGGAGCCGTGACAATTACACCAAAGTCTTGACTTACAGTATTCCGCTGCCTTTCTTTCACAATGTGCAGCAAAAACAGTTATTGTAGCCCTGCCTTGTTTATTTGAAACAACTGACCTTTCAACTTTCTCCAACGCTCTATCTGCCATAACTTACAGCAGCTCTGTGTATGCATCAGCTGTCACCCGCTGCTTTTAGGGGCCTTCTAGACTAAACCACATTGGTCATAAAATAGGTAAAAGTAACCAAAAATGTGCGGCTTGTTTAATGCAGTTTCAAATGAAAAGGCTTAATAATCCTGCGTTCTTTTATAAATCTCAGACTGGGCTGGGGCGGAAAGGGTGCCGCTTTATCTTAATGTCTGATGGCTTTGTTTACATTCTGAAGAACTGCTGAGCAGCTGATTTTTTTATTTTCTACTTCTTTGCCATTGGTGCATCACGTTTGTCGATATTTCTCCTAATTGTTTCACGTATTACCTACTTGAACTTTTAAGTCTGCACAGCACTGTAACACTGTCATCGTTCATAAATCCCGTAAACGGGGAATGAAGAAAAGGCCACTGGGCTTTTTTGGAAAGTTCTTCAAAAGCCAGGCTCTGTGTTTACAGGTTGAGAAAGGGCTGGCCTCAGGGATGTGGAGCCTGCAGTCTTTTACAACGTTGTCTTGTCTGTCACTTGACAGTTGACTGCCGTACAGCCCCCCCCCCCCTGCTTAGCAAACAGTCCTGTTATACTTTCCATTCGAAAAATCCTAGGGGTCACCAGTGTGTCTGACTGTGTTGGCTGAAGCCAGATGGGGGTTTTCCTATAAACAAGTGTACAGGCAGTATTTATACAGACTGTGGCACCTGACGCCATAACACTCATGACACTCTGTTTAGTGGCCAAAGTTGCCATAAGTCACTTTAGAGAATTAAGTAAATATTTTCATTATGGCCATGCCATTGTTTATTATAGAATGGCAAAAGTTCTAAATCTTGCCAAATCCTCAGTGAAAAAATCATTTGATAACAACTTGTCTAAAGCGAAGCGCCATGTACATAACGCTGATTCCTTTTCATTATTCGCAAGTCTATTTAGTTTCAAACAAATCTAGGAACACCACCTGTTTCAACAGCAGTGTGAGTGAAGGCTCAGGTTAGAGCTGAGCATTACACAAACCTTAAAGTGAAAATGTTGGCTGCTTACTCCCGTTTTTTCCTACATTCACAGGGGGATAAAAGCATACCTCTGGCCTGTTGAGAGGCACGTTGTTTCTTTCAAATGCAGTTTGTCACCCATCACAGATACAGGCTCACTTTGCACTCATAATACTAAGTATTATCATTCTGCTGGATTAAAGCAGCGGGAGACGCGAGGATGCACTGTGCAGTATTGGATGCTTAAATTATTGGAGATTACCATTAAGCCCCATAACAATGTGAAGAGGAGTTCAGTGTTGGAGAAAAGCCTTTAGGATAAAAGCATTCCAGTAAAGAGTGTTGGTCAGTTAAACTTTTGCTCAAAGCCATAAACAAGTGGAGCTTGTATTATGACGGCACTTTGGCTAAGTGGAAAACAGCCAATTATGGTGCTCCCATCAAAATGTGCAAAACAAATGTTGTTAAGCAGAACTCAAGCAGGAATTATCATAACGAGCTCAGCCCGAGGATCCCCCATATTGATTGCAACTAAATTCACAATCACCCGTTGGAAATCCTGGACTAACCCCAATGTAAATATTACCGGCCTTGAAAGCCTCCTGCAAATTTGGCGCCGCTTCAGCTCGGCTGGTGGTCGCCTACAAGCCCCGCTGAGTGTGAGAGAAGTAGGAAAGAGACAAAAGGAAAGAAAACATACCAGATGTGACCACTCGGATGAATAATTTATCAGTGAAAGACAACCAGGACTGATGAAGAGATTCAGCAAAGGCTAAATGTGTGAATCTTTGGCTCGACATGTAAAAACCTAGAAATAGAAAGTGCATTATAATTCACCATGAAATACTGCAATCTGTGTTTTTAGTCCAAGTTAAATAAAGCTCAATTACAGTAAAGCCGCTCATGAATGCCACAAGAAATTTTATAATGACATTGTTAGTGCATAAGTATACTATAATAGGAAGTAGACTACTGCTTACTAACAGCCCTCCTTTGTTCATAAAATTTTAAAGTAACTCCCATTTCACATGAATGAGATCAGGTAACCTATTACGTCTTCATTTAGTCTAGAATTGAACCCTGTATAGCCAGCAAGTATTGGTGCCGTCAGCGAGTCGCGTCTGTCCCAAACCTGTGGGGGGGCTCCATCATGCTGCTGAGTTTGCATACTAGTGGTTATGTGCCACTTTCCAAACATGTTGGCCTCAAGGTGGCAAACTAGCTTCGAAAGAGGGTAACTAGTTAGTGCTGTGTTTGTCCACCATGGAGGACAGGGCCCAGCTAGTGTTAGCCATCTCTCTTTCCTCGGCTTCCTCGGAGTCCGAACATAACTTGGAGCACTCGCGTCGAAAACTAAATTTGTTGCCATGTTTGCTAAATCCATCGACAACTGACCCGAGATCCCACGAGCTACAGATTCTGTTCTCAGTTTGCTTCTCGGTTTCTCAGCAGCATGATATTTAGCTTTAGCTTGCCCATAGCAAAGCAAGTAACACAATTTCAAGCCAGGTGATTGGCTGTTTTGTACCAAAACTGCACCGTGGGAGTTAACTTACACAGGATCGTACCTTCAGTTTCATGTTGACGGGAAACGTGACAGAGACTTTTACTTTCACCCCCAGAGAACATAAATGTGGTCGGAGCAAATAAGTAAGTAAGTAATAAGTCCACAAGTCAAAGTCATCACCAAAGACTGACACTGACTTCTTAACAAAAATGAATTTTAACTTTCAACAATAAATGATATATTAGAACTGGTCTCACCATACATATTTTCATCTCAAACCCATATGCTCACTGACTAAATCTACAACATGGTATGTTTAAGTGTGACATCACACAAGCACGTTCTGCAACCAATAACTTAGACACTGCCAGGCAATAAAGATTAGCATCCCAGCATGCAGAAGATGGAGGAGATGAGGGGTTGTAAACATCCCGAGGTGAGTGACTGTCTACCCTTCCAGTCACTCCTTAATCTGTGAGTCATTAGAGAGAAGGGCAGATAATGCAACAAGCATTTGTCCCGGCCAAGGCAATCGATAGGAGGACAACTGTTAAGTGAACCCTCCTATCAGCTCATCTTGATGGAGCTCCAAGTGCCACGTGTCTTGGCTCTTACTGTGTTGACACAGAGATACAGGCCACCATTCACTCAACAGCGCCTCAGATAGCATCAGACCATAACCTGGTTCTTTTGAAGACAGCCTTGTTTTCCTTTTCTCTTTTTTTTCCTCCACACTTTTCCCTGCAAGCCTTCAGTAAGTGGGCATTTTTCTTCAGTCAATCTTGCGTCGTAAAAAACCAGCACATTCACCGATAACGTCTCACAGCATGAGCTAATATGAGACAATATCAAGTTGAACTTGAAGCGTCAGTGTTGCCTTCTCTTTGTCTGCCTATCTCCACCTATTCCCAGTGGGGGTTGTCACAGTGGTATAAATTGCCAGAGTGGGCCCTATCTGTGTCTGGGTGGGCTCTGGGTGGGCTTTTAAGCCAGGCCCATCAGTTAAGGCTTCATTAAAGAGGTTCCTCCTGATGCTCCACGGAGGAGTCCCAGTCTCCTCTAGCCTTTTAACAGACTATGATTTACTGTAACTGTTGTCTTCTTTCTGAGGTAAATGCACGGGTTTGTTATTGTTTGCCCCGGCTCGTGTTTATGTACAGTAAAGCGTGCAACCCCTTTTCATTCCATCAGCCGCACTACTTGTAATCTGTGTGTCAAGATATGGCCTGATGAGATGCAGTGTCTTCAATATTTTTCCTAAAAGCGGCGAGTCGAATCCCAGAAAACTGCCTGGGCATCCTTTTCTGAGTTTTTACAACAGCACATGCACTGTAAGCCACATTCAGGTGCTGCAAGGGTCCAAAGATACCTGAGGGCTTTCAGGTGATGTCACACTGAAGGGCTTTGGCACTAGAGGGTGCAAACAGATGAATGTGTGTAAATGTGCTCGGCTTTGTGGACCCATTTGCACAAACACACCGTAGTTGACTTCTTGACTGTTTTTGACCAAAGACTGGGTTTTGACCCATAGATTTCTGAAAGGAAGTTTTGCATCCTAGATTTGGTTTTTGGCAGTTAACAAAGCCAGACATTACGATTGTGGGCAGATACCCAGGTAACCTGCTGAGTCTGGGCCACCCTTGGCCTACATGTGGCTGCCAGATTCAGCTAGGTTCATTGTTAGACTGAAAATTACCTCAAGTTTGCAACACTTGGCTAGTTTTTGGCCGGTGAAATCAAACTAATTTGGCATATCCTAGTGTATCATTCATCACAAGTCATCAGATTTAGGCTGCTGTTGGGCCATAACATTTTGGGGAGTGAGCAGAGCCGGGGTGAAGAAGGGACGACGAAGCAGTAATCACTTTTGCTGAGCTTTATGGGCTGAGGTACCTCTGTTACTCATGCACTAGATGCTGCAATATAGTATCTAGTATAACACATTGACTGAGGTATACATTCTATCAAATTAAAACTGAATCCATAAAAAAATCAGTTTCAACTCTTTCAACTTTCAGTTGTTGGAAACTTGTTGTTGTTGGAGTCCTTCTGTGGCCAAGCCTGGCCTTCGTAAAAGTCATTTAGAATGCATGTGATGCACAGGAAACTGTATAGTTTCTCAGTTTTGTAAAGGATATACAGCGAAATGGGTCACAGCATGATACCAAGGTTGTCATGTCATGACCAGCGCCCGTCAAGTAAGTTGAAAACTGTAATCAGTTACACATTATTTTACTTTGGTTTCTCAGCACAACTTCATCAAAGATGCCTTTAAACAGCTCCTCTTGTCTAGCATGGATGCAAGTGATGCAGGTTTCAAAATATTAAAAGCAAATTGTCTTTGGAAATGCATATGCAAAACACAACCTCAAGAATACACACAATGCATTTTGAATGCAAATGCATGATCAATATTTGTGTTTATTAAGTGTTTATTATCAAAGATATGAAGTAACTTTGATTCTAATTTGCTTTGGAGAGGCTTTGCTGGGACCTTAATTAACCTCGGATGCTCTCAGCATGTTTCTATATTCTACATACTTCAGTCTAAATCCATGGTCCTGAAGTAGTGTTTTTCTTGTTGCACAGACTCTGCAGTAAAACTGTAGCCTTGACAATATCTCCCTGAAGGGGGGCCCCCAAGGAGTCCTTTTTTGTGCTGTTTTTATAAGGTGTTGCATACGTTAATGAGAATTTTATTGTCCTGTAAGTATATGAGCAGTTCCCCAAACAGATCTTATTAAAGAAAACAGAAATATATGCATGTGGTGCCCAACGGTGCAGGCCACAGGAGGTGAAGTAGCGTATGGAGCGTAGACAGACTCCTCAGAAGACTTGGCTTGCCTAAGATCTGAGTAGGAGGCTCATTTTTCACATCGACACCTTGTGGGGGCTCTCTAAGCTACTGAATCCACGGAGTAGATGTGTTTAATATTTGCTCAGGAGGTAGGAAGGTCTGCTCTTTGTAAATTGTGTAAATTGATAAGTTGGCAGCAGCGACGGATAGTGGCGGCTGATGGAGGGATGCATCCGTGAGGTTGAAAGTGGGCTTAAAGCTCTGTAAACAAACAGGCACGCGCTGCGCCGTCCGCCTGAGCTGAGATGGACCTCGAAGAGAAACAATACAAAATCTGGAACTCGTGTTGTATTCTGCAAACACTAACATGGCTCCACTCCAGCTCCCGGCACCACAGAGGATCTTTCAAATGTAAACATTCGAATGGCTGTTTGCTGTGTCTTTAATGCTAGTTCAAACTGTTACAGCTGACTGAGGTGGTAGTCAGAGTCAAGTGCGCTCACTGTGATGTGCACAGAGTATGCTCCCTCACTGCGTCTTGTTCTCTTTGAAAGGGGAGTTGAGGTGACCCGAGAAGAGATGTCGTCTACCGGGGAGTGAAGTGAGGGCCATGAATGCTGTGAAATGCTCTGAAGTCCTGGTCAATGGTCCAGAGGACGGACAGCGTCTTGGACACCTGCAGGGGGCTGCACAGGGTCACGGAGAGGCTGCACGGCTGACGGAGAGGAGAAACCATGTGCTGAAGAAGCAGCTGCCATCCACAGAGGGCCAGAATGGTAAGCTCGGGTTTATTCTTATTCTATTTTCAGTCTAAATCCAAACATCCAGGAAGCTGTCCTTCAGTTGTGGTCAGCTCCTTGCAGTGATCAGCTCTCCCGACCGTGACAAACTCTCGCTTGATTGGCCGGGAGCTGATCATATGATTGTAGTTATGATTAGCGGCCATGATAGTGAAACAGAAAAGTACATTTGTACCACAGCTGCACAGTGGGTTCTTACTCACAGCCATGGCGTCCCACATGGACACACAATTTTCTGCCATATTTCAGCTTTAGCTCTTCTCCTCAAGAGATATTTATATATTTCTCTGAGCTCCTCTCACTGATTTGGAGTGTGTCCCTCAATCACTCAATCCAAATGCATACAACCATGATTGTATGTGTATTATATTACACAAAATGATTTTACACTCCTTTTGGATTAAGTATGCCATTTGATTTTCAGGATTTCTCAATAATTTGTCCGTCATCATCAAAAGCTCTAACTTTAGCAACAGTTTTCCATTGGTACATCTAAGGAAAGGAGTCATTTGTATAGGAAAATGAGTTGATGTTTGCTGCTCACTTTAAAATGTCTGGGTCATTATCCAGTCAACTGTGAATAAGGTACACTTTAAGGTCTTGTTGTCTTGGACATTCAATGTCTCACGGGCAATAAAGGTGGACTTTAAATGATTAATGAAGTTGTCTAAATCGGTTTACAAAGCAGAGACCAAAATGCAAACAAGCTCACCTTGGTTTTTATTGTTTTAGTATCTTTAGAGACTTTAGAAAAGTTAGTTTTCCAAATCAAATCACACGTTTTGTTTCTGCCAACGTACATGACAAGCAGGTAAATAGGTAAGTATGAGTCTCACATCCCTTCCAAGAAAAGTCCCAGGCCAGATAAAACAAGGCCGTTTGAACATTTCATTGACTCAACCTTATGATTAATCCATTCTGAAATATCTTTTCAGCTTCACAGCCCAAATCAACCTGGCTTAAATGCCACTCGCATCACAGGGCTGAAGGTGAAAGTATCCGAGGAATCCTGTGACTTGAATCAGTATTTTTAGGCTGATGTATCCCCGCGGACTCTCAGAATAGTGAGAGCAACACAGCGTTTCCCTCTGCACTCCTAGACCGTACAAAGTTTTCCATGATGTCATGTGCGGCGGGGGAGTGAGTGTAATTGAAGAGGCAGATGAACATAAACTGGAATCTCCTCATATTCAGCCATTCATTTAATCGCTTTATTCTTCAAATCAGTCCGTAGACTTCAGGGATAGGAGAAACAAAACAAGTAAGGAGCCCAGACTGTGGCTCCTCGCATTCCTGCCAAAGACTAGATGACAGACTCCAAACACAAATGAGAGATAAGGCTGTTACTGACACAGTAACCTCTTCCTCATTTACTGGTTATAAATACAGTAGAAACACAGTATCCTGTTCAAACCGTAAGAACAGCTCAAAGTAAACACAAGGTCGTCGCTTTATCACTGTCCACTGCAGGCTGACTGATATTGGATTCTTCAGGCCGATATCAATATCTAAGTTTAGGTCTGATATAAAAAACATTCTGATATATAAATGATATATATCACACAGTGTTGGTTTTTACATGGAAGGTTTTGTTAATATTTGCTTTGGACCAAAGCAAAGGGTCCTCCCATCTACTGATTCTTTTTTTTTCTTGAGATATAATAAAGTTGCAAGGGAAGCGTAAAAAAATATGTAAATTGGCTCTACCAAGAAGTTCAAACTAAACTCCCTTCAACAAAAAGAAAAATTAAAAAAAGCCTCCCCCTTTTTTGACGCGTCCTTCCCCCATAATAATTGCTTACAATCTGTAACAATCTTTGATAAGGACACCTTTTGATTGTTAAGAATATGGCCAAGGTTTGTACTTAGAACATTTTACCAATGGAAAATGAACCTTGTCTAACACATTAACAGTCTAATTGGTTTCACTAACACATTTAATACATATAGAACAAAACTGTAATAAAGTTAATAAAGTATAATAAGACTTGTAAAAAGGCAGTCCATAAACTTGATAATAAATAGAAATAAAGTGGTGTGCAGTTAGGGCCATACAGGACAAGCTGGAGGATGCCCTACAGTTAAAGACTTACACATGGTGGGTATTTTATGGGCTAAGGTCAAGTATTTTTAGACTCAACATATTTAAATTTGAGTACTTTTAGATAAACATAAATACATGAATAAATAAAAAACATTATTTAACAACATTTTGTGGATTTTTGTCACCAACAACTCATTTATTTGTGTGTATTATTTATCCTTCACTTTGAATTCTAAGTTACAGAAAGCTTTTTCCAACCTTCCTTTCAGTCAGCCAGCTCAGCTGTGCTTGTAGAATATGAACAGTTACATTTGGTGTGTAGGCTTTGACTGTGTCACTCCAACCTTAGCAGAGCAGTGGGTGGGGAGTGGGGATGATGAGAGACTCAGGTGGATGCTGGAGTGGAGGTGTGGCTTGTGAAATGCCATGCGGTGTCACAGCGGGTGACAGCATAGCTTTCTGGTGATGATAGAAGAGTGAACAGAGCACTGAGGGCTCCTGATGTAAAAGGTGCAAAGGAGAATGTCATGTGAGCGTAGGCAGGCCCAAGTTCAGTGACAAATGCCTTTTAAAAACTGATCTTTGGTACTCTCATAAGGAACTCCAGCCGAGCAAAGCCTTCATAAAATGTGTGTGTGTGTGGGGGGGGGGGGGATACGACAGGGACTTAGTGGGTGAGTTCTGGCTTGGTTCTTTGCCAGAAGCAAATGTTGAGAGCTGGTATCTTGTCAGAGTGAAGTTTTCTTTCTAATGAATGATCCTTATTTCAGCAGTCACCACAGCGTCGTAGCTTTGATATAAACTGCCTCCTGCCAGACTGAAACTGGCAAAGGGCTTCGAGGTTCAGTTATGTTTCTGCTTTGTTAATGCACTTTAACAATGCATCTCCTAGTAAGAGAGTCCACAAGCTTTATAAGAGTCCACATGATGGCATCATTAACACAACTTTGCCATTAGAGGTGTTACGAGTGTACTGCTGCCCACTTACACTTTAAAGGCCTGCTCCTTTTGGAATGGGCAGTGTACCACAAAAAAAAAAAAGAAAACAAAAATCTTTCATGAATAATTGCCCTTAAACATTATCCTTAGTCTATTTACCATCATACAGGCAGGAATAGCGAGGCAGACAAGAAGTGACACTACAGTATATTTGTCCTTCATTTAGAGTCCTTCACTAAATGTAATAGTTTGTCCCCAAACTAAATCTGTGGTTTCCTTTTGGTCTGAAATGTTTTGATGAACAAGTCACGGTAAACACGCACTCAGACTTCACTGGCCTCACATCACAGATATTGATTGGGTAGTGTTCTGATTATTCAGTTGAAATTAGTTCTCCAATGGGTTTAGCCTGATCCAAATATGGGCGACGCTCTTTCCATTTAGTGAAGTAAAAGTGGAGGGGAGGTCCGAGCGGGTAAGAAGACTGTTTGGCAGCTCAGAACTCTCTAACACCTGCAGAAAAAACAACTCTTATTGCTCCAGTCTGGCTTTTTCGTGCAGCACCATTCCCCTGCAAGCTGAGTGGATTCCACACTGATTTGATGGTGGCCGGGGTTGTGGAGATTACTCTCATCTGGAGGAGATTAGTCAGTGATGCTGATAGACATGATCAGCCCAACACTTCATCATTTCATGAAGTTTAGCATCGGCCCCTGCACCGCTCGCTTGTTTATGTAGCGCCGTGCCCCCAAACTGACTGATTCATTTTCATCAGGCGAAATTAACTCGGCTTTCTGATTAGAGACAATCGCCCATTGCGCAATAGCTTTAGCTCCATGTCAGTGGTTAAACTTTGAACTTTTAGTTGAGCCGAAAAAAGACTATAAATGAATGTAATGAACAGATAAGAACTGCCTGTTCTGTGAATACACGGAGACAGAAATGTTTACCTTTATATCCTCATTATCAAAAGCGTTTTCTGCAGACCTGCCAGGCGCCCTATCTGAGCCACGATCAGCATACAGCCTCAACACCATAACAAAACCTGCCGGTTTTTTTTTTCACGTTAGGCAACAGGTGGAATGTGTGCCGATGCATTTTCCCTGCTGTTGTTTTTAGCTCCTAATTCATCCATGAAATTACTCACATGTTCATTTATCATCCAAGCGAAGCCGAGAGCAACAGGCCCCCGAGACGAGAGTCAGTTGATGGATAGAACATTTGTGAGGGCAAATATTACCTCAGTCCACACGGGCAGTAAACACATTTATTATTTAACAAACCAGTCTGCGTGACGTGATGAAAAATCAAATGAATATGTGTATTCAATAGGAAGGTTAACGAAAATATAAACCCAGAGACTATGTTTGTAGTGCCGACCCGAGTTTGTAATTGGTTTCATATTTAGTTATACTACAGTAAAACTTATTGAAAGGTATACCAGGGCTCTGTGAGCTCACACACATAAATAAATCTTTGTTACCTTTGTTGCAAAAATGCCGCGCACCTCCTCATGCCAAGCACTCTGTTGACTGGACATTGATTGCTGATTTTCTTTTTCGTTTTTTTTTTTTTTGTAAGCTTTGAAATATTCGCCTGCCTGCGCCAAGAGCTGCTCACCTATCTGGAATGTACAGTTAAAATTGCTTTGCAGCTAACATAAATACAGGCCACGGCTGTTGTAGTGCGGAGAGATGGCAGGCCCTTGTGTGGAGTGCAAGCAACTCTTAGTCATGAGTTCTTCCACAGAAGTAAAAGGTGGTAAGATTTTATGTTGATAAATCTGTGAGTGTGTGTGTTCTGCTCCTGCCCTCGATCACTGACAAGTAATTAAGAATATGAGGTCACCATTGAGAACAAATCACTGTGTCTGTGATCGTAGATGACAAACCGGCTGCCTGTTGAACACTTGCACCTTCCAGAAAGCTGGGCAGCATTTGTCTGGTTTGGTATGGAGCCATTTCAGGTCACTGACATCAGTCCATTTTATTTCATTTACATGAATTTTTATTTCACCATGGCTAAGTTCATGTCACAATTGTTTTTCATTATGGCATTTATCCCCCTGCTTTGCTTGAAGCGACTATAATCAGTGGCTTTTATTTTGACACTGGATCGCAGGACTACTTGATGGGTGTTGCTCGAAGTAACAAACCCAAGGACTATGGTCTTCCTCAGCTCAATGGTGCTTTGTAGCAACTTTCAGATAAACAAAGTACTAATTGGTGAACATAGTGACACATTTAAAAGCTTAAGAACCAGATATTTCCCACAGGAGTCGGTGGAGACCAAAAACAGAGCTAAAACAGAGTGAATATTAGACTTACATTCACCAGGAAGCAAGAAACATGACTCTTGTTGCTGGATGTGTATTTAAACCTTTGTTAGTTATCATGTTAGCCACCAATTTGAATTTGCTACCATGACAGTGTTCACAGCTTCTTGCTGCTGACAGGCAAAAAAATCAGTTATTGCAAGTTTTACTATGCAAACTCAACAAATGCCACCAAATGTAGCCAGTAAGCTCTTGTTAGCTTGATCAACAACAGTGCCAAGTTATTCTGAATCAAGTCAACAAGAAGTTCTTGATGTAGAGGTAACAAAGTGCAGACACATATTAACCGATCTATTTTTATTTAACCTCCCAGTATGTGCAGGTAGGCAGCAGGGATCAATTCAGAGATAACTGATATTCTGACAGAAACTGATTCTAAAGACAAGCATACAACACTATGAAGATCATGATTGTCTTCACTTTGCATAATTCAAGCTTTCAAGGCGGCTTCACCAGCTAGAGGGCTAAATATAAGGGTTGCTAATTTCTGTACGGTAATAAAAATGTTGTGAAAATCAGAATGATGACATGACATTTCATAATAATGAGCTGAGTTTGAATAATTTGCTTAATTGTTGTGAAGAATGACTTGTCTGATTTGTGTATTGCTCACTATTTAAAATGTTGGGCTCCATATTTAGGCAGCAGGAGAAATGACATTGTGTAATCTCATCGGCTGACTCACATTTGGACAGTTTTTGGAGGTGGAATAGATGTTATTATGATTTCATGGCTTTTATTATTATGAAAAGGATTTTCAGATTTGAAGCTACTGTCCACTGGAAATAAAAACTCAGCTGGGCGGCGATTAAACTTTCCGTGATTGTCGCTAATATGCGCTGTGGATATGAGAAAGGACAAATGTAATATAGAGGGAATTAAAGGGCTTACTTGAGAAGCTTCCATTCAAAGTTTTCATTATTTGTTAGAGTCTTCACGAAGGAAGGCAATTAAAGGAGTGCCCTCTATCATCTGTCACCACAGATACCAGACGTATTTATTATAAAAGCTTTAAAAGCTTCTCTGGAATTAATGTGGATACTGTAACACACACACTGAGGGGAGACAGGAAAAAGAAAGTCTATACAATTTATCATATGGGCAATATATCCTCAGAGGTATCAGTAATCAGAGCAGGACCTCATGATTTAGCACTCTTAAGTTAAGCACAACACTGACAGTGATCTAATCTGAGGTCCTCTGAAATAATTCATTCATCAGCTGTTAGTCGGGGAGATAAAGAACATCTAGGATTATCCATCTCTCCAAAACTCTGGAAAAGATTAGGTCATTGCATCCACCGGACTATTTTTAGAGCCCTTTAACGGTGGCATATTAAACAAAACGCTTAGAAATTCAATTAAGAAACCACTCGCCCACAATGACCTGAAAATAACCTAGAGTTATTCTAAAACAAAGGCTCTGCCGACCAGCCGCTGTGCCGCCTCACATGTGGTTTGGAAACAGGAGTGCTTAAAACCACAGATTCTTAGGGGCTGCAGAGATTAATGAAGAGTTTCTTTTTCCAGGTGTTGTATTGTGGATACAAGAGCTTTGGGCGGTGAATTTTTACCAAGGGGAGAAATCCTCACAGTAGAAATGAAAACAGTAACACAATATACAGCTCTGATCCGGCTCATGGCTCAGATGCAAGAACAGAAGCGCATTCCAGACCCACGAGAAAGGAAGCGAGGAAAGACAGCTCCAGATCACTCTCTGATATCGATCACACATGTGGCGTTTGTGTGAATGGGGCCGGACGGAGTCAGCGCCACGTGTCCCCAGGGGAGCTATTCGAGTTTGTGGGTTTGTGGTTTTTCACGACCCCTTTGCCTTTCAAACCTTTTAATAGCAACGTCTGACATCATGACACAAAAATCAGTAAAAGAGACATCTTAGTTCATCTTACCACCATTTTTTTTTTTACAGATTGGTCAGTCATCATCAGTACTTCCCGGGGGTGTTAGTCATCTACTGTTTCTGCTTTAATTGGCACTGCCACTGCCACATGCCTTTTTGATTTTTATGTAAAATGACTCTCGCCTAATTGTATTTTCAGCCTAAACGGGAAAGTTGAGCCGCAACAATGAAAAGTGACTAATCCCTACAAATTGATTGTCATATTTGTAATAGTTTGCTGGGACAAATCACTGAAAGACTGAAATACAAATGAAACATAATTGAGCAAGAGAAAGGAAGCCGATCTCTCATTCACTGTAAAGCAGAGGTGTGGACTTCTAAAGTGAGCGGACAAGATCAAAATTAGGCTCTAATTTGAACGACTTTTGACTTGGAATGGCTTGCTGTCCTCTCTAAGCCCTGAGATTGAAAGCTATGTTAAACACAAGTGTGAAGCAGATCGACTCTAAAAAACAAAATGCAACAAAAACATCCTGAAAAAGAATATAGAATCAAAGTGACAGCTGCCAATCAGTTGCCAAAACCTCCCTGTCACCTGTAATTCATATTATTTCAATAAGATATCGATCAATATATACAGTATATATATAGAGTGTGTGTGTGTATAACCTTATTAACTTAACGGTTTTGAATGAGGCAGAGGTACAGAGGTAGTCAGACAGGTCGGTCTGTAACAGCCACAGACACCAGATTTTATTTTACTCAGGATCTAACTGTCTTGAACGGGGACATGACTCATGACTTAACTGTCTTTACTTAAGACCTCCACCTGAGCCTCAACTGTTTTGACTAAGGACCTGACTTAAAATATAATATCAGCTACACTCTGGGCTGAACTGCCTTGTCTTTGGACTTGGCTTGTGACATTAATATATTGATGAGGGACATGAGTCGGGACTTGACTTGAGACTGACTTGTGACTTTGTAGTCCCCCTCGCATGCAGGATTGATGAACCAGAGCATGCCGTGTGCAGTGTACTGATGTCACGTTACATTTTGTATTGACAGGCAGCCTTTCACCTCTCCGTGCCATCTGCAGACCGTGTTGACGAATCTTTGCTAACGAATGTGTTGAACTGCAGTCTGAGATCATGAAAGTATCACACTGAAGCCTTTAAGCTCATGCGTTACGGCACTTTTCAAACACAACCAATAACCCAAATAAAGCATTAATGAAAAAAAAAAAAAGAGTTTGGACCAGCCAAATACAATAGGTCCTGCTTCTAATAACTGCGATCCCAGTCGTGTATCGAGGTACCAGCGGAGGAGGGTTGCATGCAAGGTGAAATCATTCTCAGCTCTGCTCCACCTTGCTCTCTCAATCATCCTCATGTGTTGTGAATAATAAAAAAGAAGAATTCATTTTACGGTTTTACTAGTCAGCAACCCAGGTATGCATTTGTCAAAATAGGGGGAAAGTTAGAACCATATGTTAATTTGAATGGGAGGCACCTGGTTGTGATTAGGGCCCTGCTGCAGATGATAGGAACACACAGTGGGCTGTGCACGAGGAGAGCACAATGGACGGGACAACACTGGCTCAAATCGGAGTGAAAACACTTATAAGATCTAAAGGATTTGTTTTAATGAACAGGCTGATGGACAGGCTTATTGAAGACACATATGGCGTGTTTGTTAGCAGATCAGTGCGGTGATGGACAGGACGAGAATCCCCACACAAAGAGCACTTTTTCCATAAATTATAATGTAATTTATTTTACTACTTCCCTCTCAGTATGTGGGCTTGTTTGAGCACAGAGTTTTTCTGTTCTCTCCTAGAGGCCTCTGCAGAGTTTACGCCGCAGCGTTTTTTAGGTGTTATTCATTTCAAATTTCAGGGTTTTATCAGAGCCAAACCTTTAACAGGTGTTGGAAATAAAAGATGAAGAAAAAGACTGTTTGGTCAAACATCAGCTTTTGGTTAAGATTTTTGTTTTGTAGATTTCAATGCAGAAATACAAAGTATAGCTGCTAAAAAGTAAAAAAAAAAAAAAAAAAAAAGCTACTTAGTGTCAAATAAGTTATCAAGCCCTGCTTTTAAGGACCGTGCTACATTTTTGGGATTTTGGCTTGATGGGTAATAATAACATGAGCAGCAAAATAATCCACATGCATCCCTAATTAAGCAGAGGCTTCAGTGCATGCAGTGTATGTCAGCCTAACTGTGATGGAAAAAGGGAGGATGGTGATGGAAAACATGTAGAAACCGATGTGGCCTGTGAGCCCTCCTCAGGAAAAAAAAAAAAAGAAACAGTCACACTAATGTCCCGTCAAGTGTAACTTTTCCGCCCAACGTTGAAGCTCCACAAAAGCACCACACAGTTGTGCGGAATGTTTGACAGGTCAGACGTACCTGAACGGCAGCAAACAATGGAAATGACTGCTTCCTCCACTGCACGCCGCTCTGATCACCACCAATCTTGACAGCGCCGTTAGGACACGGGTGCACTGCAGTGAGGCAGCACTTTAACAGGATAACACTCAAAATACTCTGAGGTGACAGGACTTACCACTGGGCTACCATATTGCCCTCTGTAGCAGCGGGAGGGGGGTACTTTAAATACCTTCTAATTACATGTAGACTTCATTATGCTGGCAGTGTGAATGTCACTGATTCTGATTGGTTGGACTGTGTTCACTAGTTTACTGGCTTTATTTTAGTCGTAGGTTTTGGAAAATCTGGAAACTTTTAATATTCATTTAGTTTGGTTGGGTTTCATATTTTCTAGTCAACAATTGGATTTGCTATATAGCTACACAGTGCAGGTTTCAATGCTTTCAGAATGAGCATTTGAAACATACTAACTGCTCTCACACCAGCCAGTCCTGAAATGACAGAAAAGTTGCCACCAGGTGACTTACTGCACCAAAAACCAGCGTCTGCAGTCGACCAGTGATATGAGTGTCGTGACTGAAACCCACCGAACCACAGCACCAAAAGATCCTTCCAGCTCACCATGCGACAGTGCGCCTGATTCACAGGCAGAATGTGCCTGAGTGTGGTGATTGATAAGCTTTGCTATCTAATGCTTTGTCCTCTTCTAGATATGTTCTTCATTAACGTGTGGAGCAGAGAATCCATCAGATGTAAATGTCTCCTAAATGCTGCCTGTCCCAAAGGCCAAGTATAACATGGCACGAGGGTCGTATTTTTGAAGGTTTCAGCTGACATACCAGAAGCTATGGGAATGGGCTTCAGCAAAAACAACAAACTACCAACTTTTATATTGAGATCACGCTCAAGCCAATTGTATGGAGATCCTATCAGGGTCAAGTATGTGTTCATTACAGATGTTCTTCAATTAACGCTCAGGACAGAAATCTACTCTGATCATTCTCTGTTTATGTACACTGTCCTTCATTTTCAATACACCTTGGAAATTTCATTAAAATGAAGAAGAGCTACAACAGGTATCTGGCTTCTGATCCACTGTTTGCTTTGGTTTGATGTAGACGGCTGTCGAATGATACTAAGCATCGTGCTAGTTGGCTCTACTGTGAAATTGCAAGCTGGAAAGACCAGGCTAAGAGAGACTTTGTATCTAATAAGAAGGAGAGAGTGGGGTGAAATGAATCCATGTTCTATTTTATGTTAATACAGAAAAATAAATATGCACTTATGTCAAACTATATCTGCTGTGTCTATTTATGGAATCTAGACACCTTCAGTAGATCGGTAGAGCCTTCCCATCATGCTCTTCTTCTGAGAGGGCTCTACTTGTTCATCTATATGGTATCAACATTTATGACAACTCTGGATTTTGCAAAACCTCACATTTTGGGTTTTTTCTATTGCCAACATTTAAAAAAAAAAAATCTTTTCATAATATAGTATGAAAAAAAAAGCAGCTGCAGAATAGTTAGGCTTAGGGAAACATTGTAATAATGCCAAATAATCTTTGGTTAACGTACATTTAAGGTTAGGAAAGAAAAACACAAAGGGAAAGATTGCCGTTTAAGCAAAATAGAACACAGTGGTAAAGATGTAACTCATTCAGTTCTGGCGGAGGATCTCTCCCTCTCTCCCTCTCTCCCCATGTTTCCTGCTGCTAGCCTCCAGCAGAGGTGAGGAGCAGCTACAGAGGTCTGTTCAGCTCACTTCTGTCTAACTCCACACTCACCCAACACTCCAACAAAATTTGATGTGTCAAATGGGCATGCTTGCAAGTACTAGACTTAAAATATGTAAGGTCAGGGTATCTGGCGATAACCAATACCAGTATCTTTGCTCTCTTTTTTCCTGATTACAAAATGAATAACTGTTATGGAAGGTAAGAAGGTATTGCAGTGGCAGTAAAACCTTGATTGAATGAATCAATCGCATTGGGCACAGTTGTTGGATTGCTGGAAAGTTGGACTTAACTCCCCCTAACTCTGAGATACTGATAGCCTTACTCTCTGACTCACTGCAGAAAAGGGCACTCTCTGTCCAGTGTGCAGATTGTAAAGGTTAGGTGCAGAATCGCTTTAAATGCACTGTAAATCATTCTTGTTTTCTTGTCCCTCATGCAATTTTCTCCACAAACCAAATCTATCTATGATCATATATATTGCTGACTTATCCACAGGTCTATCTCATTCCTGTCTCCTCTATATTTGTGTCAGCCACATTCACTTTTCATCATTACATAGCCAACAGGATATTTGTTCACCTGTCCCATTCATTTGAACAGGTCATAGAAATACTGTTTTCCTCTGTAAATGAAAAGGCTGCTGTAACCAGGTGAAACCTCCACAACTTCCACCATCCCGTGGCCTCTCTCCCCCGTACGTGGCCGGCGGCCTATGTGATCTCTGACCTGCAGAGACTGAGCCAACAGCAGACCTCTCCAGAGAATTTCAGACAGCCATCCCCACAGGCCATGAGTGTTCCCATCTCTGACAGACAGGAATGATAAGAGTTGCCAGGCAGCACGTTCCCAGTCACCCTGCAGCCAAATCCTGCAGCACAATACAAGGTCACACTCAAAAAAGGCTCCTTCGCCGGATTGAGTCTGCTTATTTTGTCCCAGTAGAATCTCAGACATCCCACATATGTGGGTTAACTCTGAAGCTTTTACAAAATGGTAAAGTGATACATAAGGAATAATAAAAAAAACTCTCTTTTATGTATTTTCCCATGCAGGTGAAAAGGTGAAAACACTCAGAAGCCCAGAGAGAAAGCTCCCGTTATCAGTTTCACTAATGGCCTGATTAGTGAACAGGGCACACTGATAGAGATAGCGCCAGTGACCCGTCTGTTGCTCCCAGTTTCTCCAATTTGCTGTCTTCTGCCTCCTGGTCTGATGAAGCAGTTGCCGTCTACTTCTGAGACTTGTTTATCTGATAAAATGAGCCCTCAGACATGTCGAGCAGCCCAAACATTTGCGAGCTGTCAGTCAAGCTGATGAACAGTTGAGGGGGAGCAATGGACAGTTCGCAGGCTCGTGCGAAGTATGCAGAGAGTAAAAAGTCCTCCTTGTCGGCGCAGCGCTGAGGTGTCACCCATCACACGCAAATACAGAACATGGCTGCGCTGCGTGTGTGTGACGATGCGTGCGTGTCTGTGTGTGTGCGTGTATACATGTGTGGAGGAGATCTGTGAGCTTAATCCAGGCATCTGCTTCCTACCAGTGAGATATGCTTGAAAACTTAAGATTGTTTAGTCAAACATAGATAACTCACATAGCACACACACCCAAATCCAAAACGTACACATTCGTTACATTTAAAAAGAGTTTTACTTCTTGCCGTTAAGAACAAGTGTTGTTATGTGGCTTCAAGCAAAGACCTTTTTGAAGACGACCCCTTTGTAATCTAAGAGACATCCAAATGAATAAGCTTCTTCTCACAGTGTCCACGTTCAGCAGTAAAGTGCATGTAACTGAACTCATGGTTAACATGATATCACGTCTGATGGATGGACGATAACATTGCTGAACAGGACTCGCTGGCAGCCTCTCCAGCAGCATTTCTCTGCAGTCGGGGACACTGTGGACCTGTCTCTAGCCTTCTTTCCTGCCATTTACTCTCCCTCCCTCCCCCTCGTCTCCCTCTCGTCCTCCCGGCGCGTGTGGAGCCTGTGAGTCGTTCAGCCTGTGATCATGGCACTGGTCCACGACTCAGCGGACAGGCAGCCAATGACATCATACTTCATCTTGGATATGTGTCTGTGGAGGTGGTGGGGGGTGGGGGGGACAGAAAGTGACACCTCTGGTCACTGTGACACACTATCTGTCTCACCCACCAAGTTCATGCTCTGAGTCAGATCTAATTGTGACTGAGTGTGTGCTGTGTTGTAATGCAAAGATCTCCTCTTTGTTATCTAGTACTGGACTCACTCTGCTAAACATAAAGACGTTAATAATAACAGCACTGAATGCAGCATGGAGAAAGTATTTTCCTGTAATAAATGTTATGAAGCATAATCTCCACATGCTTCTCAACATTCCTAAACTGACTCTGGTCATTTGGGACATTTAATTCTGTACTGGAGCGTATATATATATATATATGTATATATGTATATATGGGTGTGTGTGTATATATATATATATATATATATATACACACACACTGTTGCCCATAAAGTTGGAATAATTGTTCAATACCCCCAATTTAGTTAAAGCCTGAATACACAGTTTGCAAAGGTTCATTGTGGTTTAAGTTTCACTGTGACATTTGGAAGAGTTTGATCAATAAAGTTGAGAAGATATAAACTTTATTTATCAAGAATAAATCACATTGTCACAATCATTTCATGAGAAGAGGTAAAAAACATTTTATTCCAACTTTATGGGCAACAGTGTATATACAAAGGCAAATCACAAACGAGCCAACATTCTCATCTTTAATCTGTGTGACATTTGGAATCATTTGTAATAGAACTACTGTCATTTCCATAGACGGTGCCCCGAGCAAACACGGTGGACACGGTGACCGTACACTGGGTGATTATCACAGGATATAGGAGCATTTTGTGTCTCAAAGCTGTCGGCGCTGCAATGAAATAAAGCTGAGTTGGGTGAAAGAGCTCAAAGACGCCTCTCTGGATGTTATGTTGTTAGCAGACAGATGTAGCAAGTGCCAGTAATGAGTACGGATTCTGTTCTTGCTTGTGTTGGTTGGTTTCCTGTGAAAGAACTTGTTCACTCCAGCAAATTAACATTTGTTTTGTTTTAATCTTGAGCGTAAAAGTTTGTTCTTGACCTTGGAAACAATCTAACAGTTCATTTGTAGTTGCCATAGCAATCCCCGGTGCAACTGATTTTATTACAACTTAATACAGCTCGACAAAGAGCAGTTCCATATCTCCATCTCATGATTGAGAAAAGATGGGAAGTTGTGGTACCTTAAAAAAGGGGGTGACCTGGTGGCCTTGACCAACCCTGAACCCCAAGGTTTCTGGTTTTAATCTGGCCGGGGAGCTTTGTTGCATTTCGTTCCTCATCTCTCTACTGTCTGCTAACTCGTGAAGGCATAACGTGCCCCACAAAATATGCCAGAATCTGCAGCAGGAGAGAAGGTAGTTGCTCTGAAATAAGCTAGTAAGTGGACCTTGAGTTTTTCTGTCAAAGCTGTGTTTGGTTCGTCTGGCCCTTAGTTTAGACCGCCCACCCTACTCCAAACCCAGGCTGCCTCCAGGGCATGAAAATTGCCATAATGAGGTAAAAGCAATCGTTTTCCACAGTTCACAATCCTGTTAGCTGAGTCAACATCTTTAACTTCGCTTTATCCTATTACTCTCCATCACGACAGTTCTACAAGTTTCCAAGCCCACCAAGCCTGGAAAGGTGTGCTGGGGTTAACACACACAGACCACAAAGATAGGAAAAAAGACAAGAAACACACACATATACACATGCAGCCCCTTTCAGAACCCTACAACAACATTCGGCCATGACCCACTGAGCGTCCCTGGGGTGTTAAAAGCAAGCAGGACCATGTAGCTGTTGGTGCCCCTTTGTTGTTTCAGCTTTCAGAATCGGGCAAGGAAGAAAGAAAGGTTTGTCCAACCAAATTACCTATCGCAGGAAAAATAATAAAAGAGGCAACGTACCGAATCAATGGGTCAGCGTGACGATAGCGTAATTTCTTACTGACAAGTCGCATAAGTCAGGTCTCTCAACATCCCGCAGAGTGGAGATAGTACATATAGCCATGTGTTTGGTTTGAACGTGGAATGGCAGAAAATGTCACCCCTGATGAATGCTCCACGGTGCTGATAAGACGTACTCCCCTCTGGGCAAGTGTGCAAACACAAAGGACACACGTGCACACATAGGCAGATAAACACCCGTGCACACACACACAGTCATAGTCCTATAAATAAGTCTTTGGTCCTGAAGGGTCAAGTGGAGTCCAGCCCAGCAGATACCAGCTCTGTACCCAGGGATCAGTCTGTGGCCCGTGGCGACCCCTGTGTCTGCTCTCTGTCTGTCAACCACCTCGCTGTACCCAGATCAGATTACACCACAGTGGAACCTTGGTGAAACAGTTTTTTACGTAGGAACACAAATCTGACCTGGTATCAGCGTCTGGAGCAGCATGTTTTACTCTGTCAAATAGACGTCAGTAGGGGAAGGAGGGGTTGTGGGGGTGTGGGGAGGACGGGGAGGGTGGGGTTGGGTCATACCAACAAAAACATGGCTCCAGTCGGTCCTCATTGAGAGAAAGAATGTGCTGGCTGACAGGCCATTTCAGCCAGGTCATTTGGAAGTGCTGGACCAGCTCGGGAGATCCAGATAGCTAAATATTTGCACTATTGGGTCTTTTCTTTATATCCTCTATGAGTTGTGTAATGATGCTGTGGTGGGCCTGCAGCTCCCTGTTAAGGTCATGTGATCAAGAGGCCGACCTATTGTGCCTTTTTTTTTTTTAAAGTGCTTGAACTCCTGGATGTTTTTGCTCAGTCTTCACTCTCTTTATTTTTGGGCTTATGGAGTCATCACTACACCAATGAGACTTTGTTACGAGCGTTCCCTTCGTGCTATCATTATCACATTTGATGGGAAGGAAGTGTAACATTGCCATGGAGTTAGTGGGTTAACTGTTGACTCGAGCCCTATTTTTTAATCATATACTTCTGTTTGTTCCTGTTGGCACTGTGACAAGCTACATTTCCACCACTGGTTGTGCAAATACTTGAGTATTTGCACTTTAAGATACTTTCTACTTGTCTCCTACACTTCAGAGAGAAACATTGTACTTTTCACACTACATTAGATTAACAGCTTTATTTACTTGTTCATTTTTACATACATTTGATGAATGATCTTTTTATCGTCATTGGGTTCACACTGAGCCGTGAGTCAGGTTTCCCTTCTAGCGAGTGTTGGGGCAGTGCTGTTGTGCCACACCGACACAGCTGATCATCTGTCATGTCATGTCATCTGTCTGGCATGCCACACATTAATCCATACTGTTTGCCCTGGAGTTCCATCAACTGATATTAAGATGTTATATTTCAATTTCAATCATTTTTGCTCAACTGGTTTCTATTTATAGCTCTGTCAAGCATGATGAAAGACATTTGTTTGGCATAGATGGCTGTTCCTCTTGATGTGCCTTTCATCTGGCCCGTTAGTCACGGACACACACATTAACAACAACAAAGTAGACTTTGAGTTATTAAATTTCTGATAGTGAAGTTTCGGGAATACCGCATAAAGCCAGCCCATAGCCCTCGGTAATAGGCAGGAGTTAGAGTTAAGCTGTGGTGATGCAGGCCCGTCTCTGCACTGAAGCCTCACAGACATAGCCTCCCCCCCCCCGCACCTCCTGCCCACACTGCTGTGGCCACCCGCCAGCGCCTGCAGACTACAGCGGAGGCAAAGTCAATTGCCGAAATCTAAACAACCACAAAAACACAAAACAGCATGTCCCTCTGTGCTTTCTGCATGAGGTGGAGACAGTCCACCTCCCGGGCTCTTGTTGTGTTTGGGGATTCCTTTCGGATCGGTTGCAGCGCCGCTGTATCTCAGACAGTCTGACAGTTCCAACCCAGCGGCAGACGCTAGCCGCTCGGACCCACGGGCCCACGGAGGCCCGAGGGGGAAAGAGCAGAGCGGAGGGTACCGAGCTCCAGACCAGGTAGAGATGGAGAGAGCACAGGAGGAGGGTGTAAGCAGAGACAAGGCCGCTGGCTCGGCCTCGTCTCTCTGTCACTTCTGCTTTGGATTCGGCCCCCCCCCCCGTGGAACCTGGTCAGTACAAACCGCAGCTCAGAGGCAGAGGGGAGACGCTGAACCTGACTCCTCGTCTGGCTCCGTGCACGTCTCAGTCTCTCTTTCCCACCCTCCTTCACCTCCTCTCCTCTCACAGTATATTTCCTACGCCATGCCCCCCCCCCCCCCCCCCCCCCCCCGTCCCTCTTTCTGTCCTCCTATATTCTTTAGATTTCACTCACTGTGTTTGCATTCCACAATCTCTTCTCTTCTCTCCCGTCTTTCTGTTTTCAGCCAGCCGGCTTGTGTCGTGAGAAACCCCTCGGTTTTCTGATAAGACTGATTGGTTGCTGATAAAGAACTGAATCATTCTCAAGTCTCTAACCTCGTGTCACCCCTTGACTTTTTACAGTGGAGCTAAATGAGAAATGATAGCTTACAACAACATAACTTCAAGTTCACTTCAACACTGATGCAAAAGACACCAAGGAAACAGGCTGCATGATGAAGTGACTATCTGACAACTGAAAGTGAAATTGACCCTTGGCAGAGCCCCACCCCGTGGTTAGGCTACTGTTGCTACACCATCAACACAGCAATAATGGTGGAGTCATTTGGGTCCCTGAATTCAAAGGAAGACAAAAGCAGGTGTCTGATTCTGGCTGAAATGACAAGTGTCTCCGGCAGATTTCTTTAGCTAACCAGCGTGAATGTTTCCAGCTGACCTTTTTAAAGACAAGAATCTTAAGGGGTCTTAAATTGGCTAAAGGAGATTGAAGCTATATCTCCAAGGAAGAAAAGTTAGCATCCTCACCAGACGTGGAAATAAACTAGCCAGTGTGATAAAGATAAAGATAAAATCTTTTACTGCAGAGCAGTTGGCCCACACATTGTAAATATAATAAGAAACAAATGCAAGATCAAATTGACAAAACCCAGAAGACAAACACAGTGTTTGCTAGTAGTGGTTGTTGAGCTGTGATTGGATAATTGCTGTTGGGGGACAGGTGTAAGTATCTGTGCTGCACTGTGTCTGATTTTTACTCTCCCGATTACTTAAATGTCAGAGTTTACCTGAGCAGCACAAGGACGGCGAGCGGAGAGGAGCTGCTATCTGAGACAGAGCAGCGAGGCAGCTCTCAGACTGATAGGACACAGCTGCTGGGGGGGGGGGACTGGGCCGTGGGGGACACTGTGTCTGCCCCTTTTACAAACATGCACACAAATGCACACACGCCACGTGTCCTCCAAGACCCCCCACCCACATCCTGCGCACTCCAGGCCTGACGAGCTCACCTCCTGCCACTGAACAAACTCTTTACCTGCACTCTATTTTCATCATTCTGTCAGCCCTTCAGTCCCCCCCCCCCCCCCCCCCCCCCCATCCTTTTTGTTTGGTCTGGACCTGCTCTGTTGAGAGTAGAGTCTCAAGATAATGGTTGTTATGAATTGGTGCTATATAAAGATTGATTGATCGATTGATTGATTGATTGACACCTCCCAACTAGCTCTCCAGTCCATCCTGTCCTTCTACTACCTTCACCTTTACATTCCCCTCTGAAATCTTCCCCCATCATTTAACTGTTTAAATATTGTGTCTATCAAAGTGTGATGCTTGCTCTTACTCTGTGCCACGGAGCCACACTGTTGTCGATAGCGATTAAGAAGAACACACGAGCGAGCCATACTGCTGCACCGGGCGCACTGGGAAAACGACTTTCCTCTCGTTTCATGCAGCATAACGGCTAAATTCAAGCTCCCATGGTGTCCAGCACATGTTCCACTCAAACTACATCGGGCCGTGCATTCCTGTACACTTCCTCCTGTAACACTCTCTCAGGCAAATGGCAGAGGGACAGCTGAATTCCACGGATGGCACATAAGCTGAGATATCTGAAGCATTTCAGATCCGTGACTGCTCCTATCAGCAGCAAGGGGAGCTGAATTCCACTGATTCATCATTCAGTGGAAGTGATAGCCAGGACGGCATGATGCCGACGATGTTAAGAACAAATTCCAGACACACCGTATGTAGTGTGAAGTGTTTGTAATTCCCTTGCTGAATGTGGACATCAGTTTTACGATATTTTGTGCAGTTCCAACTGGTCACATCTGCTTTATCTAAAACACAAGAAATCACACAAAACACTAACAGTCATTTTTTGATCTAGATGTCTGCGCGGTTAGCCAATAAACACGTTGTGCTCAGTTGTTGCGTTATGGAATGTGTTTTTAACATGCTCTTTAACAAGGCGTGTGACTTATTGCACCTCAGGAGCATCAGACAGCAGAGCGAACACAGCCACGCCACGACACCCTGCCGCACGCTCACTGTATATAATGCAGAGAATGTGCCGTCGAATCTGTCTCATTGGTAAATTAGCGTGGTTTCTTTTTATCACACACACACACAGTCGAACACATGCATGTGCGGCTCCAGACAGTTCAGATGAGACTTGTCACGTCCGTTGACACAGGGCCCAATTAAAGGGGAGGATTAAGCCAGGGCTGGGTGACCTCTTCAGGAATCTCTCTGAGACGCTGTGTGTACACTGTCAAACCCTCTGACAGACCTTCCCTTTAAGCACTTTCACCTGCTAATTAAGACGCAGGACTAGTGTGTGTGTGTGTGTGTGTGTGTGTGTGTGAGTGCATACATGCGTGTGCGTGCATGTAATTTGTGTGTGTTCATTCACCACGCATACAAGACAAATGTACCCACGGATGTCAGCGATAGATTTGCAGCCCAAGACGCTTCTATGTAAATATTTGACTTGAGCATTGTATGTGTTGTTGGAGCTCACTTCGGCACACGTCAGCGCACGGGCTGCAGCTGACAGATAGGCCGTGTCATTTATTACATTAAGTTATTATATGTTTTGGTGTGTGCATCTCGCTGCTGTGTGTAGAGGCTCCTCGGCAACAAAAGCCAAGCAGTGTTTATGGTGTGAGGAGATTAAAATGGATAGCGGCGAGGCAGAAGCAGTGAGCTGTTGCTGGACAAAGCTCTCAGTGACTGATTAGTCCTGTGTGGCTGCAGTTTTTACACAATGTGCAGAGAGGGCCTGTAGTAATCACACACTTCGTTTTGGTATTCTTTTTATAGTGGCAGGATAGGAAACCGGAGGATATTTTAAGGGAATAATCACTTTGGGACAAAGTCTAACCGGAGATGGGACTCATGGGGATAAACATGGTAAAAGACTGGCATTGAGATTAAATGGAGGGAAGACTGGCATGAGGACAGACAGGGATGATAAATATATTAGGTAATCTCAAGAAATTTGCTAGCGTTAAACAAGAAAAAATTTGCCAGTGGGGAAAACAAGAATAACCTGTGAAACAAGACTAATGTCAAAGATTTATAAGCCGTGAAACTTCAGAAAATCAGGGGCAAGGTTCTCAAAATTAAAGACAAAATGAGACAAGCTCTTTAAACATGAATTCTTCTGTTCATAGTACAGACATGGCATTGTTAGCAGTCTAATCATCTCTTGGGTTAGGGTTAGGGTTTTTTTTACTCTGGCATACTGGATATTTTAATGAAGACCAGTTGCCTTGAAATATGTTAAGTGATGGAAGTTTTCTCTAATGACTTGTTAGTCTCATGTCTTTCTTGAAACGCCCTTTGTACAGTGTGTGCAGGGACAGGAAGCCAGACTGGTCCAGGGACACATACTGTATTTCACCATTGAGCCTCCCCACATTCTCAGCTGTAACCGCTGAACCCTCTAATCGGGGTTTAGCGGGACAGTAGCCCTCTGGAACAACAGCCATCGTGGACTTTGACACCTGCTGTGTAACAAAAACAAGGACACATAAATGACATTCCCACATCATACCCCGATGGTGCCCTCCTAGTGGGCCTGGTTAAAGCATGTCGTCACAATCCGTATTGTGCTCCACATCAAGCCGCAGACGCGTCCAGCTGACGTCCTGTGCTGACGGACGAGTCGGGAGGCTCTCCGACGTCCGGGAGCTGCAGTTGGCTAACGGCGCCCTCCGAGGAGAGCGGGCACAGAGCTTAGTTCGACTCTGACAAATGTCCGCCTGGTATGTGGGAGCTGGAGGAAGGGATGCCTTGTTGAATGCAGGCTGGGGAATCTGCTATCACGCTGCTGATAAGATAAACCTCCTGCATCTGAGCTGCTGGGTGGCTGACTGCACTCGACTGAGCACTCACTGTATACTTCATCCCTTAGTGAAAGCATGAAAAGCTTACAGAGGTTAACACAGAACGATGTTTCTGTATGAATGATGTAGAAATGATCAGAAAACCAACATCTATCAAAATAAGGGAAAAAAACCTAAAAGAATTCAGTTAAGCCAGTCTGTCTCACTTTGATTACATTTAAAGTTCAGACCTCAAATCATAGGTTGACAAACTTTCATGTTGACCAATAATTCTTTGCAGTATCTCGCTCATATCTCTTTTTTTTAATCTACTGTAACTGCAGTACATTTCTGTAGGGAAGAGTTTCCAGTCTGATTGTACTAATACATTGATGTCAGAAGTTCAGCATCCCTTCACTTTAATGGACACTTGACCAGAGTACAGCATGGAAAAAGCGCTTAGTGCACAGTGTCGGCAGCATATGTTAACTGTGGACATTACGCGTATTAAATATGTAGCTGGAAGCAGTGAGATGTGGCTGACAGGTTACATTCCATCTGCTGTCACAAGGCAAAAAGCCGAACTTGTTCCCATCCCCGCTTTTCCCTTTTCCTCCCTCCTGGCTGTACTGCTGCTCCGTTATCTGCCCTGATCTTTCTCTCCCTATCAAGCCGTGCCTCTCTACTCTCTAATGACAGTCAGCCGGGCTGATAGGCAGATATATTTACACTGGTGGCAAGGGAGGAAGAAGTGATCAGCCAAACCCTGTCCAGCCTCCGGGCTCCGGGGCAGGCGGGGCTTAGAGGAAACCCTGGCTGGCTGGCCCCTCCCTGAGCGGGACATATCTCTCTGTGCTGTCCCTGGCCCTGCTCAGAGCTCTCAGTTAGATGGGACCAAAAGCCTCACTGGCCCCAGACTCACACACTCCCACATCAGCCTCTGGGGGAGAGAGAGCCGAGGAAGAGGAGGCAGGAAGAGCGAGCAGCGCAACAGAGAGCAGAGGGCTGCTGCTGGTGCACACTGGCTAAGAGAGAAAAGACGACCGAAAAGAGCCAGTGTCTTTCTTTTTTTTCTCACTCCACTTTTCTTCTTGAGCTGTTGATGAGGCAGGCTGCTCCGTCACATCTCAGTCTGGCGCCCAGAGCTGGCCGGGAGGGTCGAAGCGTGCACCACTTCTCTAGTGTGTGTGACTTTATTTTGCAACTTTTGAACACTGGAACTGTACTGTAAGCATTATGACTCTTCTGGGCTCTGAACACTCCATACTCATACGAAGCAAGTTTAGATCAGGTAAGTGAAATGATGACTGACGCGTGACCTCTCTCCTCCTCCTCTGTATCTGTGTATGCACTAACAAGTTTATTAGTGGACCGTTTCCGCGCGCAGCTGTGTTTACTCTCGAGAGTCTCGCAAACAGATTGTCTGTCAACACCAGGCATTTGTAGGCAATCCTGTGTACGTTATGTCATTCATCCGTCTTCACTGATGAGTTGTGCTGTCGCCCTCAGCACGCTCCTCAGCAACACCAGCAACGCGACAGGTGTGCGTAACATACCGCGGACATGTGATGGCATGAGGAATAGCAGGAGGGCGGCCAGCGCAAGTCAGCAGCCCTCCCTCGAGTGACAAACATGTCCTGTCGCAGTGTGATGGATTTACAGCTGGGTGTGCTCTTTGATGATCACCCGCCTCCTCGTAAAAGCGCATCACACGTGATGGTGATGTCTCGGGGTAGGCAGGTTAGTGCACTTGCTCAATGCCAGCCGTTAACCTGCTGCTGCTGCTGTGGGAAGTTCTGGCTCTGTGGCTCTGTGCAGGCTGATAAAGGCAGATTAGACGCTGGAGAGGGGTCAGAGGTTATCTTAATATGGCTGAGTTGGAAGCTGATGATGCTCGTCTGTGTGTGTGTGTGTGTGTGTGTGTGTGTGTGTGTGTGCTTGGGCATATCAAAGAGGGAGGAAAGGTACAGACTACAGCACTGATTTAAACTCCCCCTTAACACACAGCAGCTGTGGGGCTTTGTATTCATCTATCTCCCTCACATGGACACACACACTCTTTAATTCCCTCACTCTCCCTTTCTCACACACACACACACACACACACACAGAGTTTCTTAGGCATTATTTTGAAGATACTTTATGAGGTTGAGTACGAGTGTGTGCCGTACTATTAGTAGGTGTAGTCTGACCAACACTGCCACCTCCCTGAGGAAAATGTAACTGATGGAGGCAACGACGGAGCTCCTGTGCAGCTCTCCTCCGCTCAGAGCATGGCACACCGCTGTGAATGCACAAACCGGCGGGCTGCACTTCTTACTTTCAGTTTGCCCGGGAGCTGTAATTGCGTTCCAGAGGAGGCAGGGTAAATGGTGCTTTTCCTCTGGGTTGTTTAGAGCAGATCGGCATGGTGGGAAATGACCCCCAGGGCTCCGGGGACCGCGAGAGGGTGGATGGGTGTGTTCAAAAGCAGGAGGAGGCTTTCCTGGTTCTGTGTGGCTCTGACCCCACGTGCTCTAGCTGGTTAATATGGCACAGATGTAGAGATAGTGCCTCCGCTGCCGTAAAGGTCATCTTCCTACACGTCTGCTTGGTGTTACAGGCTGGGGGGTGGGTGGTGGGGGATTAATGTCGGGTGATACAAGGTGCAACGGACACGACTGGCCGACTGAATTTATGCGCGCATGAGTGAAATATTGAGCGTAAGAGAAGTAAAAGTGCCAGTAAATCTCTTTGTGATAACCACCGATGACAGGGGAGTCTTCCACAGTCAGGTTGTCCGGGATTTACAGTTTTCTTTAAGCTGCAGCGGCTCCAGTTTACATTCAACGCCCCACGAACAGTCGCTCCCTTTTGCACCTCTCTCCAACCCCACCATCAAAGCCATGGGAACCGCTGCTGCACGGTCGAAGCTACAGCGACAGATAAAGATCTCGCTTAAGTGCTCCCCACGGACCGCCAAAGGGCCTGTGTGTGTGAGTGTGTGTGTGTGTGTGTGTGTGTGTGTGTGTGTGTGTTACAGAGCGGCTCTCACGCCGCTGTGACTAACAGCTCAATGGACTGTGGCTCTCAGGCTCACCGTCGTTACATAACAGCGTCAAGTATAAATTGAATCAACGCTCCAAGGTGTCGGCTATTATGTAGAAAAGTAAATCAGTGCCACACACGGGCACTGTCTACACAAAACACCTGCTGCACCCAAAGCCACTGTTTACTGGACGTAATGAGTTACTGGAAGGAGCCGACCTCTACCTCTGGAAGGACATGATCATTATTTTTTTTTATCCTATTGATTGATCCCAAATGTTCTTTTTTTCTGCTGCGATTAATAAAACATTCTACGTTATATGCCATTTACTGTGTGGGGAAAAATATCAAGTATCCAACTCTTAATGATTTGGAAATGCATAATTCACAGGCCTAGTTCTGTCAGAAAACTAGCGAACCGGGCTAAATGTAGTCATGACACCAAACCAGAGGGCAAAATCCTGGATAAAATGTTAAAAACTCGAACCTTTCACAAATGTTAATCCAATGACGCTGGCAGATTTTACACCCTTGCTGATATTTCTGACAAAGCTGACAATAAGCGATAATATGAGAGGCGCCCTCCCCTCACAATGAATGGCACTCTGGCAATGGATAAAAAACCTGTGGAATGGCTTGGCTTTTGCACTCAAATTAGTTTTTTTTTCTCCCCCTTCTGTATCACAAATCTGCATCACCCTACTATCCCACTGTTGACTATAAGTCACTGTCAATGAGCTGCTCCAGAAACTCTGTCTTAGTAGTGCAGTGTTGACTCTCCTGCGTCTCGCTCTGGCTCACGTTCACAAATCTGCCTCTTACTGTCCAAGACCACAAGGAATAAAACACGCAAGTTCTGTTTTAAGGTGGATTTTTCACTTTACGCAGAGGTATTAGACTAAAATAAACCTAATACTTCATTCAGGAATACCTGTTTATTAGAAGGTATACAATCGTGCTCATACATCTGTCGCGAACACATTCCTGCTTGTGCTGACGGAAAGTTCAGGAGAATTCATGTAACAAATGCAGCCAGTCTCTGTGGCTACGATGTTGGAGTTTGAGTGTAAAAAGTGTGGTGTTATTATTAGCCTGTTTCGTTGTCGCGTGGAGGCCGTGAATGTGTGAGGCACAAGAGGACAATAAATCAGAATATCACTACGACGCCTTGTGTAATTATCACCACTTCACCAGTGCAAAACAGGCCAAATGATCATTTATTTACACTATAAATCTGGAAACTTGTAAATGTGGCTGTGGATTTGTATGTCCTTTGTTGTCAAGAAAGCTCAAGTTGAAACAAATGTCTTCAGTTTCTAAGTCAACAGTGAGAAAGGCAGAATATCGTATGGTTCAGTGAACTGTGATTTCACAGCCTGGCTCGGGTCCTCCGCATATAGCATGCACACTGTGCAATCAGGGCAGACGAGCCTCTGGTCTGAAGCTTTTCAGGAGAAAGTGCAGATTGGATGTCAGCTGCTGTGGCTTTCAAGACAGAATTATTGATATGTTTATTGATATCCCTTTCAGTGGACATAATCCAAAGCCGTGAGGAGCCGCCCCCTTGAGTTAAAATCAAAGAAAATGACAGTTACGCTTCATTTGTCACTCTTTCAATGACAGAGGAGGGAGGAAAAAACACCTGTTCTGTGCGTACCCGTTTGCATGAATGGGTGTTGTATCAGTTACATGTTTTGGTCAGCTCTCAGTCGGCAACTAATTCCTGCGTTTGCTGTCCAGCAGGTCACGACCGCCTCACTGTAAACTAAAGCAGATGTCAGATGAAAGGATAGGGCCTAGTGTTACATAATGCAGGTGCCCTCCCACGAGAGCTCAACGATGTGGCACCCAAGCTCACCGGCAACCAGTCAGACTGTTAAAAACATTGCTGCACGAAAAGCAGGAAGTTTGAGGAATTTCATGAAAAGCAAAATCTGCCCGAATACGAACCACCTGAGGGAGATAATTAAGAATGGGGAAGACAAGCAGGAAGTGATTAGGGCCTTTTGCAGAGAAGGAGGAACATTTCATACTTGTGTGTCAGATCCAGGGTCTCACCGAGAGACCTTCAGATAACGGGGGAAAGGATAGATACACACAGACATACAGACAAAGAAAGCAACAGACACGAGCAGACAGTTCTATGTTTATGACCCCACACTCCCACCTAGACCACTTCTACACACACACACACACACACACACACACACCCAGAGCACACACAAACGTGCACACATGCTGCGGACCACACACTGCTGAGCAGATCTGTTTAAAAGCCAGGAGCTGTGTTTATCATTCCCTACATCCTGCTCACAGAAATATTTGTGACCAAGCAGCGTTGTTTTTTTTCTTCTCTGTTTTCTGTATGCGTCTGTCTGTGTAGATACATACATACATGTGCACGTGTGTCTGTTGAATCACTAGAAATTGACATACGTAGATTTTTTTTTATTTCAGTCAGTGAAGTGAAATGATTCTAAATCCAACTACAAGTTAGAATTATAAAAACAGTCTATAAAATGAGTTGAATTCTCAGCCTCTACCTGCTTTTTCACTGTCCCTCACCTGTCTTTCCACACCTCTTTGTCATCTTTTCCCTTCCTTTTACTCTTTCCCCTCCATCTATCACATCCTCCTCCTCCTCCTCCTCCTCCTCCTCCTCCCTCCAACCTCAGTCCTACAGTTAAGACTTCAGCAGAGGAGGACACGAGAGCAGCTGGCAGACCAAGGCATCATGCCTCGTGAGTAACGCCTTCTTGAACTCTGAGCTGCCGCACACGCACACTTACATGGTTTTAGACTACATCGTTTGCAAGACAGACAGAGGGAAATGAATGTTGAATTAGTAATAAGATATATCAGTGCAAAAAAACAAACAAACATAAAAGCATATTATATATTCTCTTTTTCCTGTTCTAGCCATGAATATAGTTTCATTTGTCCAGGTTTGGATATTTCTGCCTCCACACTAAACTGAAATGACATTTTGTATGTAGTGCTCTCAGCACTGACAAAACCACATTCAAAGATTCAACAGTCACCAGTGTTTTCAGAGACAGTGTTCCTGTTACTGTGGATATACACAGAATACTGGAACTACTTTTTACTGAAGAAATAGTCCCTATAGAATAATCCGATGGAATTTGGATGTTGCTGTAACACTTCTTTAATGTCAATTTTCATTGCCTGAGCACTCCAACCAAAATCTCATTCATGTCCTTTGTATGGTGGTGGAGGTAGAAATGATATCTCAGAACCGTGACAAATAAAACCAGAATTATCTCCATGCTTGGATACCAGATACTGGGGGCGAGAGAGAACATTATGTTGGGTGACTCTTTGAAGTTAAGTGTGCCATGTTAGAATGTTTCCTTCTTAGATTTTGAACATAACATACTTTACTGGTCGAAGTGGGGATAACAGATTTTTGGCCATTGCGGGCCAATGAACAAGTTGTACACACAACACTGACATTTTATCACTGTATGAGGTTGATATGGCCGGTTCAATCAATCAATCAATCAATCAATCAAGGAAGCAAGGAAAAACTCCCCTTTAACGGGAAGAAACCTCGAACAGAACCAGGCTCAGAGGTTTAAAAACAGTTATAAATGTACTCAATATTAGGGTTCACTTTGAGTTGTTTTACTGGCCACCTAATGACTAATTCCAATATTTACCCTCTGTTAGCTCTATGTTGGTGTCCACCAACTCCTGAGGAAAACAGATGCCTCTCTAGCTGCTATTTGCTCCACTGTGTTCACCCGCTAGTCGCTAACTTTGTGCTTTTGGTGTTGGTACAGGACAGATAGTGGATGCTGTAGTAAAACAGCTGCCTGCTGTGTCTGGGAGCGCCATGGGAGTTGTGTTTGCAAGCCATAAGAACCAAAACAAAGACCTGAAAGATGAATCCACAGAGCTGAGGATGAGAGTCTTTAGAAATGTGTTACATTGTTGATGTAGACCGTTCAGCTTTAAAGCACACAAATGAAGCGCATCTTTTTCATCATCAATCTAGTACAGGTAAAAATCCAATATTTTTTGTGTTGAGTTTTGGAGAGCTGAAAAGCTTCAAATATTTAGTCCAGTGTGGGGAAATATGAGCAGTTATTGCCTTTTCAAATGTGCCCTTTAATTGAAGGTCCTCTTGGCTCAATCAGTATTATTCTGAAATACTGGAATGTAGTTGTGAGAAGCATCATTTCCCCAAGTTTCACATGAATCGGATCATTGAGTCTGACATATTGCATGATGTAAAAGGAAAATTCTCTGACTTATTTGCAATCATCTGTTGCAGTTTTGAAATGCAACAATAAAGTCAGATGGCAGCTGTTTGTAAAAGAACAAAAGAGGAAGAGGGAGAAAGACGGCTGGAGGCAGAGGGATGGTGGAGCTCAGGAAGCAGCACAGGACCAACTTCAATCAGTGAAATCAGCTGCCGGTGTTATTTTTTACAATCAAAGTGGTTGGAGAGGAAACCTGCTGAGTCTCGCTTGTTGGTACTGTTTTTAACACACTACAGTATGGAACTGATGCACTTTCCTTACTGTAAAATAGTGCAACCTGAGTCAAAGTGCGTTGGAGCTGAGGTCACCTTACAATCTGTCTTTGAACAAAAGGCTTACGCTGCAGATTAAAGCATTAAAGACAGACAGAGGAGAACAGTTAGGGAGAAAAGAAACCAGTAAAGATGACAGATGCTCTAAAGAGAAGATAAATCCACAGGTAGTGGCAGATGCAGAGGTGGACGAAGAGGAAACAGGTGGATATATGCACCCGGCAGGCAGAGAGACAGGCAGATAGCAGCTGCAGCCAGGGAGTGGGCAGACAGGTCGGTGAGTGACCGCAGAGGAATGCTCTAGTGCTGGAAGAGGCTCTCGGCCCGAGAAGAAACAGCGGCTGCTCGGCCACATTTACATACTGTGGACCTGTTTACAGCACAGCGCCTGCAGGGCGCCACTTCGCAGCGGAGGCTCGCCCAAACACAACAACGCGGAGCACGAGCTGCCGTTTATAAGGCTTTGTACTTTTAATGTCACATAAGACATAGTGATGAGAACAAGTAGACCTGAGTGTACTGAGCGTGCTCTTAAATCCTTACTGTGGACGATTAATGGCCTGTCATGTTCTGTGGGTCATGGTGGTGCCGTAGTGTTCGCAGCTATCTCGTTCAGGTTAGACTTACACCACACTACATGCCACAAATGTCACACTCAGATAAATATTTGTGCTGGCATTGACAACACTTGTGGACATCTAGATTTTAAATATTCATATGAACGCAAACGTTTGTTTGGCATGAGACATTACACAGCAGACAGCCACTTCTAAACTAAGATCCTATCAATTCCTTATACTTTAAAGCAACACTGTGTCGTCTTGGCAAACGCCGGAGCAGTGAGCGATGCCAGTGTGCAGTGTGTAGTTTTTTTCCCTAGTTACTCGCCTGTAGGAACAACAAGGGGACTGGGGGGACTTGGACTCCAGGCCAGGGATTTGTTGAATGATATCTCTGGCACCGTTTGCCATTTCACAGAGGCTCCAGCCTCCAGATAAACTGCTGGTAAGTGTGCGGGGGAACGGAATCCAGAGGCCCGGCAAAGCCCTATCAGTTTCTGGGAGTCTGTCACAGATAAGCCAGCAAGGAGAAACGCAATTGGCCAGCGGGGCTCTGAGCGCTTTTTTAAAAAAGAAATTTCAATTGGCTGTTTATCTCTTGATTGCAGGCAGTGGCGCAGATGGAGGAGGGCTGTATTTGTTTGTACACACTTTCTTACACCCCCACACTAGACGTCTTATCACTCTCTAAAGCGTCCGCTTGGTTAGTCCTCCCAGGTCTTTATGTCAAAAAAGACATATTCTGTGGCGTCACAGCATCCTCCTCCTCCTCCTCCTCCTCCTCCTCTGTGCTGCAGTAGATGTGACCCTTCAGATGCTGGCTGGCTCTGCCTGGCTGTGTTATTCCTGCTGGGGAGATGGACACGGCACAGGGTCTGTGTATATATTACCCAGAGAACATCTGGTGTTTATTAGGCTATTCAAGGATCCGCCCCAGCCTCTCAGGCCTGACTGGAGTGTGGCCTGCATAGGAGCACACTGTCTGCCTGCTGGCCACAGGTCTGAACACACACACACACACACACATACAATCTAATATTTCCTCATAAAGATAATAGCTGCAGGTTTACTGTGCTTTTTTTTCCTGCACGCGGATAAAAACAGCCCATTTTCAGTCCCTCGGCAGCGGTGCTTTAATCCTCAGTGGATGCAAACACAAAGGGAATTATTCCTGCCTAATGCACCATACGTCTTACCTCTTAGTGTAGTGTTTACATTTGACAGATACAGTCAGCAGGTATATGTATCGCAATAGGTTTAAAGTGCGTTGTGTGTTTTAATACTGCTGCAGAATGTTTAAAAGTCCGTAAGCCAGCGTTAGACTCACCGGATCACGTTACATTATGCCCCAGCGGGCCAGCGCAGCCACGCTCGGACACGTTTTTAGGCACTTTGGTTACACAATTTAAACACACTTAAAGCTCTACGTGTCCCCGCCATGTCAAATCAGGTCTTAAATCAGGCCAGTCAGTGACAGGTGAGGCGGGACACTGAGTTATAACCAGATGCTGATGTCATCCTGCGGGCGCTCGCCAACATGACCACAGATCCTTCCCCACTTCCCCTCTGAGGAAGGGCACGGGATCCATGCGGTCAAGCTGGACCAGCTGCTTTACCCGCCGCCCTCCATCCTTCACTGCCTCCTCGCATCCCTTTATCCCTCCGTCATCTCTGCTCTCCTACAAAGTCTTCCTTCCTTCCTGTCACACCCTATTCTTTCCTTTTCCTCTCTTTTTTCCAATATTTTTATTCTTTCCTTCATCTTCCATGTACATTTCTACATTAAATCTTTTTCCACCCATTTTTATTTTAAATCCTTTTTTTTACTTTTTTAACATTATTCTTTTTCTTCTTACTTTCTTACTCATTCTTTCTCATCTCCACAACATCCTTCCTTCATTTCCTCCATCCATGTATCCTTTTTCTAGGGATTCACATCTTTCAACTCATTCTTTCTTTAATTTCTTTATTGGTCTGTTTTTCCTTTCATTTTTTTTTTACTTTATTTTTTCCTCCCGCCCAAACATTCCCTCCTCCTTCTGGATTTTCTCCTCATCCTTTCATCCCGTCAGTGACGTACTTCTATCCTTTCTGCCTCCTTCATCTCTCTCATCCTACAAGTTTCATAATGATAGAAGTCTAATTTGACATCAAGCCAAATATTTCTACATCTGGAAATTAAAAAGCTTAATATCGAATCTGTTTTTGATGGACTTGAAGGTACTTGAAGATGTTTCGCCTCCCATCCAAGAGTCTTCTTCAGTTCAACAGTGGACATCAGTAGAACTGAAGAAGCCTCTTGGATGGGAGGCGAAACGTCTCCAAGTACTTTCTTCTGAAGAGTTACACTCCAGACCATTCCATCAGACAATAATTCCCCAACAGGAAAGCTCACAATCATTCATTTTACACTGGCTTTGTATCGTATGTCAGAAATAATCCACTAAAATTATATTTGACCAAATAAGTGCTGTTGCTCTTTCGTGGCCTCAGATAATCAGACTGATTGGGTGTGCTCTCCTCACTGCTGTTAGTGCCGTGGACGGACCGGAGGCCAGGCCTGATTATTTATACTGGATTTGACACAGAGAGATTATGGAAGAACCAAAATCTCACCTGCTGCAGCCCTTTAATTACTGCTCTCAATTTATTTTTCTAGCCGTGAAAGGGTCTGACTGCGCTGGGAGTGGAGCAGCTGAGCAGATATTAGAACAGATCAAAAAAGAAATTCTGATTATGGAGGGATGAGGGGAGTCATGAGTGTTTGATGGGGAAGTGACAGTTTAACCCAGCAGGGTTACTCTGCATTTTTAAATGTTACTGCTTTCTAAAAAAAAAAAACACAGCATTGCATCAACAGCAGTGGAGATGCTGCTGATGTAGTCTCGTGCTGGGACAGAAGGCAGGCACGACAGGAAAAGCTGTGGGCAGGATTGTGAGCATGAACCACAGGATCTAGCCTAGCCAGCAAGCTAACGACGGCTGTCCACTAGTTGGAAATAATACAGTGGATTATTATCATGGATCACTTCATGTGTTAGCAGCATTTCATTGTATCCGGTTGAAGTGTACATGACTATTTGACACTACTTTATATGCTAACTGGTAGTTAAATGTACTCTATACAATGTGTTGTAGTTAAACAAAGAATGTAAAAGAATAGTATCAAAATGTGAATATAATCTTGAGCAAATGTACTTAGTTTCACTCTACTGCTGGAGTACTTGTCTAAGCAGTGTTTCCCTGGTGTGTCCCATGTTGCTGACGGTGTGGTCCTGCTGTGTGTTGTGCAGACCCGGCCTCAGACGGCTCCTCTCTGGAGGCCCAGATGAGGCTAAAGCGAGCCCGGCTCGCCGAGGACCTGAATGAGAAGCTGGCTGTCAGGCCAGGGCCCCTGGAGCTGGTCCAAAAGAATATCATTCCCCTAGACTCTGCCGTCACAATGACAGGTATCAGCAGAGAGATGCTGCTGCATGGTGGAATGCACCTTTAAAACCTGCTTGGTTGTAGCATCAGTTTGTTTTAGGTAAAGCAGAGCATGCTGTGTGTCCCTGTGTGTGTGTGTGTGTCCCTGTGTGTCCCTGTGTGTGTGTGTGTGTGTGTGTGTGTGTGTGTGTTATCTAAGTCATATACTGAGCAGTACAAAGCACTCTTGGAGATTGTGATCTACTCAAACTAGCATTTACTTTAGTGATGGCTGCACTGCTGGACTTCAACACACTCACATCGTTTTGTCAAACAAGCACCAACTAAAAGTCGACTGTTTATTGTAGATCTTTCATCAACACGACGTTCCTCCTCCACAAAAGGGTTTGAACTGGACCCTTCAATTGGCTGAGGATACATCTGATTGTTCAGCACCCCAGTGTGCCCTCCAATCCTAATATTTCCTTCTTTCCTTGCTACCTGCTGATGTTATGAATCACAACTGGCACAGTAATAAAACCAGGAAGTGCATCTTTAACTTTTAGAGATTAGATTAGAAACTTTATTTTTTCAGCTAAATCTAAAAAAAAAAAAAAAAAAAGGAATTTCAATTAAAGTTTGGCCCATGGTTGAAACAATAAGGCAGGGTTCATTAGTAACTATTGGCTGAGTAATGACTTATCATCAGTCAATAAAAACAACTTTTGTGTGGCCAGGCTGTCCTATAAAGCAAATGATGATGTTAATTAATTACTTTTATAGAGGTACATTTTCATCCCACTGGACTCTTTCAGTACCTGTTTCCTCTTGTCCCTTCTTAACGATCCACATCATTATTTAGCAGGGATAAATATGTATTTGTTTTATCTAAGTTATTCATATTCTCAGAACCTCGTGCTTCTTTCAGAAAACCACTTGAACCCAGTGTATGGCACTGAAAGGTGATATTTTTTTCTTAAAGGAGGGGCACTTTGGCAACGGTATTTACCAAATGTATGTTGTGGACTTCCACCTCTGTTTGATTTAAAGAAATGCACAACAGGCATGCTTAGACACTTCACTGACTTAGTGCATCAGGCCCGATCCGTCCTCAGTTTGTCTTCTAATGCTCGACATGTTACTCACTCTCTCTATATCATCCTTGGCAGTGCAGCTCGTGTGTTTTAGACTCTGGTGTTTTAGCGGTTTTACGTTTGCCCCCTTGAGTTTCCAGTAAACATGTTGCGTAAAGAAGACGGCGGCTGCCGTCAGCTGGTTTACACTACCTCTGCAGGAGGAGGGGAGCACCATTTATTGAGATGAACAGCAGCTGTATTTGGGTCCAGCCTTTTTCTTTAGAAGTGGCGATGTGTATTTGAGTTTGAGTGCATCCTTGTGTCCATGCGTGGGCGTACCTGTGTGTGTTTGTGTGTGTGTGTGTGTGTGTGTGTGTGTGTGTACCTATCCCCCTCCTCCCTGCTTCTGTCTCTGCTTTAACTGGCCTGTATAGCTCCAGTTCTGTGACAGGACCAGGCTGTTGTGTCCCCCTCGCCTGCAGCATTAACCCCTCACCTTAAAGCTCTACATCCCCTTACTCAACATTCCCAGCGATTGTTTCAACCTCTGTCTGGTAATTTTGGAAACTATGTGACCCGCCGTAATTTCTACATCAGCCACTTGAAAAGCGGAAGTGTACGCGGCTCGCAGATTTCCTGCAGTTGTGCCATCTCAATCTCGCTTTGACATCAAATTGACTTAAAGACTCATGGAAACAGTGCGTGCCGGACTGCATGTAGCAGAGACAAACCAGCACGTTCACACATTCAGGCTGCGGAGAGTGAATGGGTTAAACGTGAACAGGTGGAAGGAAATGGCATTTAGGACAATGCTGCGCTCTAAGCTGTGCGCTAAGCTCCGTGAGTGTGTGTCTGTGTGTATTGCGAGGTCAGTGAGTTGCACAGAATGAGCCTGGTGCTGTGATTGAAACCAGGGTCTGTTCCTGCCTGTCACATGTTTGGGAATCTTATACCTCTTATACCTCTGCGCGCACACACACAAACACACACACACACACACACACACACACACACCAACCTTTCCCACCTCCCTCCCCCTGGCTCTGTCCCTTCAGCTCTGTTAGATAGCCACTGTTAGCTCCTCCAATTAAAGCTGTGTTCACTATCAGCCCGGCCAATCGGGAGCGCGGTGGATGTAAAGTGGCGGTGTCAGTCTCTCACCCACACAGCGTAACACCTCTGGGCTGAGTGTCGTACAAGGTGTCAGTGACAGACGCACAGTGTGTGTGAATACCACTGGTCACACAGGAAACATACATCGGGTGCAGTGTGCAGCACAAACAGGTCCACACAAACACACGCTTAAGTCAAAAACTAAAGGATAATTCCTCTTCATTACAACCGTTGAACTGTTTCTCCCACTCTGTGCACGGTGTACGTGTTAGCTGGCTGTCAGTAGTTAGTTTGTGTTAGCACGATCAAGCATTTATTTGGTGAAGTGCACTATGCAAGCACAGTATAAACTGGTGTAACAATGTTTTGAATGAGATGTTAAAGCACCCAAAAAATGGTTCAAATCTTCATTTGTTATTCAAGCCTTTATTTCAGGGCCCCTCTGCAAGACTGGGCCTCGAGATGAGCTAAGAATGAGTTTTACCTACGATAAGGCCCCTATCATCTCAGTTTGTAATGTGCTTTAGTGTGCATGCAATATTAGTGTGTATAAGTGCCTCAAGCTGAGTCTGGAGACGTTGGGCCAGCGGAGGAGGGCTGCCTGGCTGCCAATCAAACTCTGACCTTACTTTCACTGTTTCGGATGCCATTTATATCGGCACTAATGAGATTGTACTTGTTGAGCTGTTCTTCAGTCATTTTCGAACGATCAAGCACAGGGCAGAAGTCAGACAGAGCAACGAAGATGATGAGTAAGAAAATGAGAAAACCGAGGCAGACGGTGTAATAATGACCCGAACTGTCCGCTGTAGGCAGCCGTCACAGTTTGACCTGCTCTGTTTGTCGTAGTCGTGCTTGTTCATTTTCCTGTACAATGAGGGATTACTAGACATTTCACTTTTGATGAAGTGAAGTCACTGAATTCCCAGATCACAGCAGTAAATCTAGCGAGTGTTAAGAATAATGGACAAACAACTGAAAGAAGACATGTTGTAACAAACTGGAGTTATCATTTGAAAGCATGCTCTGCTGTGTGCTTGTGAGGGCAGGTGGGTTAGATAAACTGGATGAAGTGATCTCAGTGATCTCACCCCCGTCTCCCTCTCCGCACTCCTTTACAGTAAATCATGGCAAATTCCCGAAGCAGGAGGACTCGTATGCGTTTGAGGAGGACAGCAGCAGCGAGAGCCTGTCTCCAGAGCAGCACCACAGTGACGAGTCGCAAGGTTCGGCCTGCCCTTCCTCTGAGGCTGTCGGCAGTACGCCCTCCTCCTCCTCCTCACCTGCCCTCACCAGCCCACGACAGGTAGAACACCTCTCTCTCTCTCTCTCTCTCTCTCTCTCTCTCTTTGTTGACAACATGGAGGTAAAAGATGCCTGAATCTCCACTGTTTTCCTCCATCTGTCTTTCACCGTGCTGTGGTTGCACCTCCAGCAGTTGTTGCCACTGCTTTGCTCCTTCTGCCTCCATGTGGTGGCAGAGTGGACTGCACCCCCCGCCCCACCCCCCCAGGATCCTGTTTTCCACTGACCGTTGGACTGATTTGAACTAGGCAGGTGTCACATTCCAGCCATCCTGCCAGCGCAGCTGCCTTTATTTCCTGGCTGCTTACCTTTTTACTCACAATGACCTCATTCCAACAGTCACCACCAGCAACGGTCACTGGACTGAAACTCGTGCCAGAACAAGGTTGTTTATATCTGTTCGACTTGAAACGCTCCAACTGAATCATCCACTCTCACCGTTTGATGTCTGTTGGAAATTCTTGTTGAGGACGTTTTAAAATAGTTCTGCGAAGGAAACATCAATACATGTGCATTTTTGGGTACGATCATTACTTTTGAATTACAAACTGACTGTCATGCAAGCCTGTCCACACGCCACCTCAGTTCAACTGTTTCATCTCCAGGGAGGAATTGATAAAGGAAATCGTTGGCTGTACTTAGATTACTCACTTTTATTATGTTCTGTGAGCAAAGTGTTTGTCAGTTGGTCGGATCATACAACAGCTTTGATGAACCTGTTTGAGTGAAACCTATAAACACTCCAGTTCACCAAATAAAGCCTTAATGTGCAAAATGTGTGTTTGAATAGAGCAGCATCTAATGATGTGATTAATCAGCTGATTATTTATTTTAACCGTACAAGCAGCGTGTCACTTCTTTATTAAAATACCTCATTGCAGTCTTGCATTCAAGACTGTTCAAGTTCAAAGTAAAATTACATACATGTTTTATATGCTCATTGTATTTTTTTTTCATACAAACAGTTAAAAGTAAAAAGTGGCATACTAGTAAAGAACTTAAACGTAGTAGGTGAGTAAATGCCTGCAGAGTGAACTTTAATAACTTGGGTGATTCCCTGACTTTTCATCTAGTGCCTTCACCAGGTCTAATTTAGGACAGAATAATGGCAAAACAAAGAGCATTAGCACTCTAACATGCCAAACCAACAAAGTTGCACAGGTGTAATCTGCAAATGGTCTGTTTTATCCACCCAGAGGTCCAGGACTCAATACATTCAGTGTACAGGTGTGTATTTCAGTAGCTGCTCTGAGTGGACGGAGAGAGGACTATATACAGTGGGTTGTTTCTCTTTGTGAACAGGGAGGGGCAAGTCGAGACCCACCTGATCAAAACCAGGATGAAGGCCTGTGTGGTGCAGACAACAGCCAGGCCACCCCCCCCATACCTGTTCCTGCTATTGTCAAGGTCAGCAACATTCAAGAATTTACTTCCATCTTCACTTCACTTTAAGATTTCTCTTTGACACTTTTGATTTTAATTCACTTTTGCAAATGCCTTGTTAAGACAACCAGCTTTATCTCTCCCTCCTCACACTGAGCAGTCCAAGACGTCAGACAAGAACCGACACAAGAAGCCCAAAGATGTGAAGCCAAAGGTGAAGAAGCTCAAATACCACCAGTACATTCCTCCAGACCAGAAGGCCGAGAAGTCCCCTCCGCCCATGGACTCGGCCTACGCCCGGCTCCTCCAGCAGCAGCAGCTCTTCCTGCAGCTGCAGATTCTCAGCCAGCAGAAACACGCTCACACACATCCACAGTCGCAGCAGTCACAGCAGCACACACACCCCCCACAGACGCAGATCCAGGCTCATCAGCGGCAGCCCGCTTTCAGCTACCAGCCCCACCCACCGAGCCAAACCCAGAAGTAAGTCTCACTCATGGTAAAAGTGATCTCATTAAATCTCATGAAAATCATCTTCACTTAAGGTCCCCTTACTAGCTTTTTCCAGAGCTTCAGACTGAATGATTAAAGGGGTCATCATCAGGCGTTTGAGTTTGTTTAGATCAGATGCGGTTGCATGATCATAACAAGTGAGCAAACACCAGTCACTGATGACGCTCATGCGATGCAGTTGTAAGCTGTGGAAAAAGCTGGAGTGGAACCTGAGTTATGATTTTTTTCTTAAACTAGTGAGTTCTACAAATCAATCATTTCAGTTTTCACTAATTTATGATGCCACTTTTTAATAAGGCAACTATTTACATGAGTAAAAAAAGGTTTTATTAATAGTGAATAAAGCATTACTACTAACGCCACATAATACATCATCACTGAACATCTATGAGAAAGTTATACTCATTACCCATTATTTACCATCAATTTCCTCAATGAATACACAGCCATTAATCCCCTTAAAAATCATAGGACAAGCACACTCCTTTTGGCTTCAGAACTTGCACAAGAATGATCATGTTTCATCAGTATCAAAGTAAGTGAGTGACAGTTGACCTGTAAAACATCAGTGGAGGACATATTAACATTAATAAAGGCATAATTACAATATATAATCCATTTCTAAAGGGTGTTTTTTTTATTATTAGAGGGTGGTACCAGTTGATGTATGTTTTTACTTTCCCATGTGACTAATCCACTTCAATTCCCCCACTGTAGAGGAGCCAGTGAGCAGCTCTCAGCTTGTAGCTCCAGTGGTCCATCCAGCCAGGCCAACAGTAACTCCTCCTCCCCAGTCAAGAACACATATCCCAACCAAAGCAACATCTCACCGGTCAAACCTGGGCCCCTGCCAGCTAATCTGGATGACCTAAAAGTAGGTGATACCAAGCACAATGTCTACACCGTCCTGGAGACTCTATAAGAGGCCTACATGATTTAAATGTTGACTGATCTCTTTTCTGGCTATGTAAGGTATCAGAGCTCAGGCAGCACCTACGAATTCGTGGCATGCCGGTCTCCGGCACCAAGACGGCCCTCATCGAACGACTCCGACCCTTCAAAGACTCCAACGCCGGCTCCTCGCCCTCTGGCTCCTCTGACATCACCACAGTGACCTTCCCCGTCACACCCACGGGGTCTCTGTCCTCCTATCAGTCCCCGTCCTCCTCCAGCGCCCTGTCCCAGGGAGGCTACTACCCCTACCCCAGCACCTCCTCCACCCCTCCCATCTCTCCGGCCTCCTCAGAGCTGTCCCTCAGCGGCTCGCTCCCCGACAGCTTCAGCGACGTGCCCATGTCCTCGCCAACACAGTTCGCCCTGCAGCCATCTCCAGCCCAGCTCAGCATGGACGACGGCATGGGGGGCGGACCGAGAGCAGGGGAGGGGGGAGGTATGGATGGTGCGGAAGCTGAGAAGGATAAGATGCTAGTGGAAAAGCAGAAAGTGATAGAGGAGCTGACATGGAAGCTGCACCAGGAGCAGAGACAGGTGAGTGGATCAGTCTACAATAGCCGTGTTTAGAGGTTCATGTCATCATAAAGTACAATAGATGAAAAACGTCCCCTTTGTGGTATAACATGATGTCTTATCCCGTACAAATGAAGGTGTAGTTTTACCAGGGGCACTTCACAAGATGTCCAGTATGTCTACATGTTGACTGACATAGTTATCTCTGTCGCCGTGCTTGTTAGGTTGAAGAGCTAAAGATGCAGCTCCACAAGAGGAAACGCTGCTATGGAGCCACACAGGACACCGTCCCTCCTCCCTCCCACCCCCCCATGCACCACCAGCAGCCTTCAGGCATGATGGGCCAGCAGTTCTTTGGGGTGACTATCAAGCAGGAACCCATGTCTTCGTCCCCCAGCTGCCCCCTGTCCTCCCCCAAACAGCTGAAGAGCTCTCCAGGCAGCTGCATGGAGGATATGGGACACTGCAACAACCCCCTCTCCAATATGGGGGGCCCCGGTGGGCCACAATGTATGGACACAACCCCTTCTTCTGGCAGCCCGTCCACAATGTCCGCTTTCCTCAGTCCACAGTGCTCACCACGAGACTCCCCCATCGGAAAGCCGTCTACTAGCCCCCAGCCTTCGTCTCCTAATAACCCCTACCTACTGTCACCCCCACTGGCAAGAGACGGCTGCTGTCACCCTCACTCCCAGGCCAATAACAGAGCACGCAGCATGCAGGTATGATGTACTACGGACACGAGGGCCATTCTTAAATGTTCTGTGGGGGTGCCAGCCAATTAATCTGAAATGATAAAACCAAGAGATAGAATACCACGTCAAGCTGTGACTATTTGTAATTCTATTAGTAGTTTTTATTCAAGTATTGTCTTATTGCTTATTGTAAAACAGAAAGTACAGCTGAGGCTGATGGGAATGTCATTAGTCTTGGTCGTTAAGAGTCACTGTCACGTGGCACCCTTCAAATATTAGTCCAGATATTTCAGTCTGGATCAAAACGGTGGACTCACCAACCAAGATCCTGATGTGAATGAAGTTCTGGTGATTCGCCCTCTTGCAACATCTCTGAAAATAATCGTAACCAGTATTTCTAAATGTTCCCACTTCTGTTACATGTTCATTTTTTTACTAACATACAGGGTTACATGTTATTGTCCTACAGATGCAGCAGAAGAATGGCGGCCAGCCGGTGAACTGTTCTTATCCTTCTGACCAAAGAGGCCTTCAGGGAGTTTTTCCCAACTCGACCGACTGTGGCCACGGCAGCGCAGCCAAGGCTGAGACCCACAGTATGCAACCAAAGGTGAACACCATGTCGACATTAAGAGCGTTTGCGGTGTTGCCGTGCCAGTGTCGTGCACTTCATGTGAATCACCTCATATTCACGTAACTGTTTTCCTCTTTCCTATTAATTTGTGTTCTGTCTCTGACTTCATGTAATTGTCTTTTGTTATGAGGTTCATTGTCACTCCTGTGAGTTCAGCTGTTTTCATCACAAATTCCTTCACATGTTGGTGACTTTTCCTGTACAAGAACACAACGCCAGCCCTCTTCTTACAGTGAAATGTTTAATGTGATGAGATTATTTTGATCGCAAGGGCCTGATTGATAGATCTTTTTTTCCTTTATTTTAAGCTGTAATACACTCACATTTGGTAAGCTCCCCTATTCTAATAGGTGGGCTAATGTCACTTTTCACCTATTTCTCATATAGATGTCAGTATTGCCCTCTCCTCGGCATGTTGGCCAAAAGTGCCAGGTGTCCCCCCCTGCCTTCAGTAGCTCAGATTCAGATGCATCTGACTTAAGACAGCCCCCATGCTATGAGGATGCAGTCAAGCAGGTAAACTCAAATTCATGCTAAAATTCAGTAGATAATGGCTGGCCAGAGATTTTATTTTACCTGTCGGCGTTGCTCTAATTCCACTTTTCCTCCTGTGTCCTCTTGTCTCCTTTAGTCCATCACCTGTGTTCTAATTCTTTTATCCATCCAATCGCTTTGTCCACTGCACTAACTTTCCACCCGTACCGAGTCTGAAGCAGATGAAGCAGATATAACTCTTTCTAGTTGAGTTAAACAAGCAAATGAATATTTCTTTTTTTCCATTTGGAGAGGAAGTGACTAAAGAAACAAACCAATAAACTAGCCAGACTGATATTATCAGTTGGTATCAGCTTATTACTATACATTTTAGATAACCTAGGAATAATACCTTTATCCAACAGACAGCACTAACAAGTTATTTTTTTCAAATGTAAAATGACCCACTTGGTGTGTCCCTTGGTCCCAATTCCTGAAAAAAAAGGAAATTTAGGAAACCTTATCAAAATGATTTGTTTTGTTAAACTGTCTAATATCGATGGTAGCTTGCTAACTAGCCCAGAAAAGCTAATGTTGAAAAGGTCTCTAGTGGTATCCAGGTTTAGTACTTACATAAACAGGAAGATGGTTTTGGCTTTATTGGGTTATTATTCATTGTATGGGTTATGTGTTTTAAACTAGAAAGACTATATTACCAACTTTAAAAGTTGTTGTAGACTGCTTGAAAGCCTGCATATGTTTATGTAAAATAATAATATAATAATTGATTGGATTGGTAACTGGTAAAATATTGTTCAACTGATAAAAACAATCACGTTTTATTACTGTTACAGCAACTGACCAGAAGTCAGCAGATGGACGAACTTTTGGATGTTCTCATAGAGAGTGGAGGTAAGGTGGAATCCCACAAGTAACGTTGGCATGCCTAGCGCTGCATGTGCAGTAGTAGTATATGTAGATCACCAAGTGCGTTGGACTGAAATCAGTCTTGCCCCACACAGGGGTATCAGATCCCAGTGCCTGCTGTGACCCTCCCTACTCTCCTCTTTCTCTTCAAGAGATGCCAGCTAACGCCAGAGAAGAGAGGGAGAGGTCCTCTGTAACCAAAGTTGTGCCTCACATTACTGTGTCCCCAGGGTGTCCCGGCCTCCTCATCCCAAGGTTCTACAGACACTATGAACACCTGTCCGCCACCCAGCTCCCTTACGACCACTCAGCCAATCACATCTCTGAGAGCCACCTGGAGTCTCTGCTGGGAAGCCCAATTGGCCGGGGAGGGGAGGTGACCCTTCTTAAAATGGCCAACGAGGACGGGGGACAGGAGGATGAAGGGAACAGAGACAGCGAAGACTATGGCAGCCCCCACAACCACCACCATCGCCCCCTGCACCATCCCCAACAGGAAAAACTTCTGACCAACAGAGATCTGATGGACACCCCTATGTCGCCCATCGGCACCAAGGTGTCCGCCGTCCCCGAGGTGCAGGGGATGGTCAGCATGACATTCAGCGAGACCCCATGGGAGACAATGGAGTGGCTAGACCTGACCCCACTCAGCTCGACCACGGCCTTCACTGTGGCTCCACCCAGTGGGCCCAGCATCTTCAACACAGAGTTCCTTGATGTCACAGACATTAACTTGAACTCTGCCATGGACCTTCACCTGGAGCACTGGTGAAAGCAGCACCACCACCAAAGTGCTGGCTAGCATCATGCTAGCCATTAGCCATCAAACACAAGACACCAGCTTGCAAGTAGTTGTACGGATCGCTCGCTAAGATCAGCTATGACCATACCAAAGAACTATTGACTTCTCCCTTTACAGCTTTAGTCCACGTGCCTGAATTTGCCTTTTGTCACAATACAGCGGGATGGGATATTAGATAGACCGTTAACCTACATCCATTAAGTCAAAAGTTGAACTACAGAATTATATTTCTGCATTTTTTCTCCACTTCTCTTGAAATAAGGTTTCATGTTGTCATCATACCCAGAATCCAAAGACAAGGTGCTTTTTGATACGACCTTTTGTCCTTTTTGGACAACGCTGCGCACAAATGCCAAGTAGGTATGACAGTGGACACATGAAGGATTTTCTAGATGATAACAGTGTTTTATACCAACACTTCATGCAATATCAGTGTTACGCCACCTTGACTTGAATCCACATTTTGACAATCATTGTATATTTTCTGGGTCTATGTTTGTATTACTGGAAAAAACGAAAGGAATTACAAGGTGAATTGGATTGCTTAGTACGGCCATTTTGTAAATATCTATCTGTGCTGACAGAGACACGTTGACGTCTGCATATTTTGTCAGTGGAACGGGAGAAGACACAAACCACCAATCAAGTGTATTATGTAATCAGTTCATCAATTGATGTAAATATGACAAAAAAAAATCTCACTGTGCACCTCTAGCTAAATACACATTTGTCACAGTTTGCTTGAGCTTAGAATATGTGTGTAGAAATGGTTGTCATTCCTTTGAAGGACCTTTTTTTTTTTTTTTTTTTATACAAGTTTCTTGTCACTATTTGGCGTATTTATCCACAGAATGACATGGAGCGAAATCAACGTCTTTTAAAAATCTTTGGTCTTATGGGTTCCAATCAGCAGACAAACTGTGCCTTATTTGCAACAGCTTTATATGATTTTTTTTTATATCAGTTTCTCTTTACAGTGTAATATTGATTTGCTATTCCCTGAAAGCTGTTGACAGATAGCGATATAGAAAGCTCCACTATAAGTCGTTTTTTTTTTTAAGTTGCCAAATCAGACAACATTAATGAAAAATACAACTTCATCTCTATTTTTTTTTCTTACTTAGTAGTTTTTTTTTTTTTTGTCCTTACAAATTTCACCCTTTCAATTCCCAAGGCCAATCACAGTTATTTATTTTGTCTTTTTATATTTATACTTTATCCTGTATTTATACTGACATTCCTTTTTAATTGATTGGGGATCTCTGAATTACCAGAAAACGCCAGTGCAGCCATTTTGACCACGGACATTTCTTAGTAAATCAGCTCTCTTAAAAATGTGACAAAGTGAAGGAACCATTTCAAAAGGCCATGCTTTCTTAAATCATATGAAGTGGAAATGTCCATTATTAGCACTTGTGAATAGGAAAATGTAATATATTCAGATCTTTACTGTGAATACTGCATATTAACACAGCATAAACTTTTACCGGAGCCAGACTATACACTCAGTAGTTACACTAATGGTAGAATGTCAGACTCAAAACACCTTTTAAGGTTTCAGATTTGTCAGCGATGGTTTGTTTTTCACACATGTAAAAGGTTAAAGGATGGTGCTAGATGAGAAGATTGAAACCACTCTTGTACGTATACAGTAAAAAATAAGGCTGCAGACCAAGACCCCAAGAAATGCGCCGGCTCTGAAGCCAATCTGACATACTCGTGCTACAGGCAGCAGCTGGTCAGCATAGCTTAGCGCAAAGACTGAAACGGGAACACAGCTAGCCTGGTTCTGTCTGAAGGTGATACCACCTGCCCACCAGCACCTCTATCTGACCTGATCCTGCCTGTCCCCGTGGAACACAAGGCCACGATGAGCTCCCTGCAATTAACACATTATGTCTTGTGTCTTTACTCCAACACGAAAAATCACAGCACACTTTGCTTTTTGTATGGATTAACCTTTGTATGGTGTTCGGGTCTGTGGGACCCGTTTTCATTTTTTTTTATCAAGAGCAAAATGATACGATTAATTGCTTTTCTCAAACTCAGACTCATCCGCCTTGGCTCATATTGATGAGTCTGAGTTTGAAAAAAATGATTAATTGTATAGTTTTTCTTTTGATAAAGAACATGAAAACGGATGAAATCGGGTCCACAAACCCGAACACCATACAAGGGTTAAACAAATGAAATATACAGTGATCATTAGCGAGCTTTATTGGTGCTGGTAGGTGGTTTTAATGACCTCCATACAGCCAAACTAACAGCTTGTTTGTTGTGCTAAGCTAAGCTAAGCGTGGCCTCGTATTTACCGGGCTGATATGACCACAGTGATCATCTTCTCATCTAACTCTCTGCAACTAAACCAAAGTATATTTCCCTAAATGTCAAACCGTTTCTTTAAGTGCATTGGCCAACACATTGCTTGCATTTACAGTTATGTCCTCTGTAGACGTGGGGCTCACTCTGGGTTCTGTTTAGACCAAATATGGCTTTTTTCCCCCTGCTACTTATGAAGTGTTGCACTTGTTAAATGGGTGATATGGTTACATGTAAGCAATTGATGCCCATCTTTGATATATGGCAAAACTGATACTCTTTACTTCCTGTCTTCTATTGTAAGAATAACCACTGGCCTGTTTTTTACCAGCTGGGGTGAATTTTGCAACAATTTTCCCTGATTAAAAAAAAAAAAAAAAAAAGAAAATCACATCTGACAGAAGCTTCCATGTTGCTTGGCCACTGACGTGCTTTAGTATTGTAAAAAAAAACCAAAACAATATTTGCCTGCATCCCTGTATACTACAGAAAGAAGAGCAATAAACTTATCACAGCAAAATCATTTCTGCAGTTACTTTTTTTTTTTTTATTCATGTCCAATTCCCAAGAAGCACACAATACAGGGTTTTAATCTTTTCATGGGAACTTTATTTGTCACCCCTGATAAAGATACAATATAATATTCATCGCCCTTAATATTATCTTATAATCTAATATGAACATTCTAATAAATTGCAATTTATACAACATGTACCCTGGAGATTCATATTCACCAGTGGTAAGTTAGCTTCCTGGTATCCCACGAGAGAAGACCAAATCTGGAAACTGCAGTGAAACGTCTCCGTCTGTCACATGAGATTGTTCTCAGGGGTTTGCACCATTTCGCATTGCAGATAGAAACGGAAATACCAGAACTGACACGATTCTCCATTTGAACTGCAGAGAAAATCATGTCTGGTCTACACATCTTCTCCACCAACTTGGTTGTAATGTTTTACCCCCTTCTGAAGAAGCCACAAGTATCCAACAGGTCTGTGCCCTACACAACCCGATGATGGTGGCCATTTTCAAACATGGCTGACATCTGTAGAGACCTGTGTCACCAATTCTTTTTTTTTAACGGCGTTTGACAAGTCTGAGAATATAATATACATCTTTTTAGCTTTGGCACTTTCCCAATATGGACATCAGAATATCTTGGGTTCTGCTGCATCATTGTTGACCATTCTGTTTTCAGTCTGACTCCCACCTTTATGAAAGTACAATATTAAAATTGCTGGAGTAGCCCTTTAAGTACAGCAATGTCTATAATGCAATGAAATTAAATGCATACAGTGGGGGGAAAAATTTATTTTTCCACATTAAGCTACAAGAGTAACAATAATAGTGATGCTCCAACAGACACATAAAATATCATCAACTGTATCTGGTGATAAAGTCAACATCAGCTTCAGTTCCTGCATACTCTTAGCTTATTATGGCTATGTCAAATTAAATCACTTTACATTATTACTATTTGCCAGATTAAAGGATAAGGCTGGCAATATTTCATATTATATCCGTGGGATTTGTTGAGAAAAAGTAAATATAAATAATGCTATCCTATCCTTTAAAGTCTCTACAGTGTCCCAGTCTTGAAGGACCACCATCCATACAAACAAGGTGTGATGTTTGTCCACCAGCTACCGGCTGGTGGACGTGGCTTTCGGAGAAGGAGCGATGGCAGGTGGATCTCAGTAGTGTGGAGTTGCAGCCTCCCCGTCGCCTGCCTGTGCGTGGTCAGCTGTAGTAAATGGGGAAGGGGGCGGGCCAGGGAAGGCGTCTCACACTGTGGAGATGCACCCCGAGTGTACTACACGGTTTGGTGTGGAAACATTCTATCATCAGTGCAAGCCAGAGAGACATGCCGAGGAACACGCTGAGTCCACGGTGACCTGAAGGGTCAAAGAGCAGTAACTACACAAGGATGATCTCCCTCCTCTCCTGACAGTCGTGTAGTTGGTACAGAAGTGGACATCATGTCATTTAGCAGCATTTACCGTTTGACAGGAGAACCCTTGCCGGGACTTCTACAAATGTAGTTACTACTGTTTGCCTTTGTATGGCAGCATGGTGGATCTGTGATCAGTGTGGATGAGCAGTTTAACTGTACAGTGCTATGACAGGCTGCTGAGGGGCATTAGGGCTCATTCTCAAACTGAAGCATGCAGGCATCGCTCTCCTCACTGTATGTACTTGATCATCTCTGTGTTTGGGAATGAGCCTTAACTGTGAAGCAGAACCTGGCAGGAACAGCAGATTAGATGTACTATATACATACACATTTACATCAGTGGACACAAGGTCCTAAAGTAACTTTACATCAGGCAATGTAGCGCTGAACCGGCACCAGTTTAAGCCTCTCATTTACTGTTATTATATAGCAGTCTTTTTCGGAACGATCGCCAATGATCTCTGAAAAAGCCAGACGATCGCTCAACAACACATGCTCCAGTTCTAATGTACTGACATGTCTAAAAGGCCCCAAGTCTGTCCGTGTGGATCCAAAAATATTCGGTCCATAATATAAAAAAAAAGGTTTGCTTCCCTCATTGTGACTCCTTAAATTAAATTAAATGATCTCCTTGCTCAATTTTTGCTACGTAAACCCGAATCCAAACATTTTACTATCAGCAACATTTGTATATCTCCATGTAATTAAAATACCATTATTTTACATTTGCATACACAACATTTATATATAAATTAGAGTCCATATGTCATTATGCATTAGACTAGCGACCCGTAGCGTATCCAGCTTAGATTCAACACTCGTGAATCTCCTCCACTTCTTTATCAGCAAAGAGTAACACGGAAAGCAGGTAGCAGGTTTCTCAATAAACGCTGCTTTTGTTTGTTACTTTTGCTGCAGATTAACAGAAGATTAAATCACAGATGGCTACTTGTTGCCAGTAACTTCCAGCTCACATCTGGTTAAAGTGAGTCTTCTTGCTTTCTCTACAAAACGAATTGTTGGTTTACCTATTTGATCTAACAGATTCACACTCCAACCGTACATTTCTGGAAAAAAGGTTTTGTTTGTTGTTTAATGTGCAGTGGACGAATTATTGTTTGATCCAGATGGACAGAAGAGGCTTTGCAGATAGTTTCAAAGCCGTGCCATGAGTCTTGTTAAATGATCCTCTGGGATTTCTGTTCTGATTTAGATGCTTCACTTTGTGACTCAAAATGTAATGAGAACATACGAAAGGTACAAACTGGGGCCTAATGTGTGAGAAATGGATCTGTCCCGTCCCAATCGTCGAGTCAAGACAACCTCTCACAGATTGCATATTGAAAAAAGAAAAAAAAAAAAGAAAAAGTAAAGCCACGCTACCGAATCCATGAGCTTTCCGGAGAAAAACGCTTTTGCATACTCATTCATTTACAGTGAGTGAAGGTGCCCACAACAAACTGCGTGAAAAGTGTGTGTGTGTAATTGGACAGTAGGTCTATCTGCATACATCTGTACATGTCAACAATTCAGAGGTGAACACACATATGCATACATACAGTCCACAATGTACAATGCAATAGGTGGTTACTTTTGTTCATACATCATGAGTGTCACTGTTCAACACTTTATTTGGTAGATTCTGTATTTGTGTACAACAATTTCAAGTATATATATATATATATATATATATACACACACACACACACCATATATGTATACTCTACTCCTTTTCCCTCACATTAAAAGAAGCACTGCATTTTACTGAGACAAAGTTATGTCTTCAAGTTTTTCTGGGTGAAGATGGATGATAATGTTTTGGATTTCCATGACTTTAAAAATGAGGCGATGGGAGCTGGAAGGGTTTGCTTAACGATATTCATCTCATTGCACCGGGCAATTTGGACTTAGTTCCTCTGTTCTTTGGAGCGTGCGAATGAACAAGTGATCCTACGTAACTCTTGACGGCTAAGATGTCAAGCGTCGCATCACAAAACTTAAGTGTCGCACCCGCTGCATGTCGGGTGACTCCTCCCGCCCTGTCCCCACCACCACCACCACCACCACCCTGCCCCGTCCCCTGGCCTGACTCCATCAGTCCACGTACATAGGAGAGATGGGGGAGGCGGGGATTTGATCCAGGATGCGACATACGTAACTGGCGACGTCCACGAAACGCTCCTCGTACATCAGGATGAAGGGTTGTTTCTGGGGGAGAGACACAGTGAGCTTCAGGCTGATTGCGTGTCACGCTGCGGAGCTCAGTGCAGTCATAAAAACAGCAGTAGCTACGTGTACATGGACCCTCATGTTCCACTGATAATTGGGATGACAGCACAGGCGGAGTAAAAATGCCTCATGTGAGCCTAGCGATCATGTCAACACTTATTCCGATCACTTCTCTCTAATGCATTTCTACCTGTGCATGCTTGGCGCATGAGGAGGTGATAGTGACATCTCTAATATGAAAGATTCCACTTGGACTGAAAAAAAATATTGTCCATGTAACCGCGGCTGCTGATGGCAAAATAGATTCAAGCAATCACAGTTGCTGTTCCTGACATCCCAGCTAATTTGGTGTAAGGCAGGGGTGTCCAAACTACGGCCCGCGGGCCAATTTTCATTGGCCCGCAGGAAATTCTAAAAATGTATTGTAACACGGCCCACACATGGAACTTGTGCTGGACTGTATTGTACTTCTTAGTGTCACCACTAGGTGGAGTAACTGTCTTGAATGAGGCAGCTTCTCTATAAAATGAGTAATAGAAGAAGAAATGTGCCACAGGTGACCCAAAATGGCAGAATTAAGGAAACGTAAGAGAGCAAGTGAGTGTAGAAAGTTTGAGACGCGGTGTGTGATGAGAGCACAGCTAATTACTAATGAAGATCACTTTTGCATTACGGAGGAGCTGCTGGATGTTAGCAGTCTAAAGAGCACCACGACGGGTGAGGATGTTTCTGAAGCTGTGCCAGATGCAGTTGGCATGATCGGACTTAAATGGGACGAGCTGTGTGGAGGTACGACGGATGGGGCTCCAGCTGGGACAGGAGAGCGCAAAGGAATCTACGGTGTCCGCAGAGGGGCAAGAAAGTGGAGGTAAGACTGTTAATTCGAGCACCAGGGCTCTAGCACAGACTATTTCAAGCTTCCCTCTCTGATGCTGATGCTGATGCTGATGCTGGTGCTGGCTAAGTTGTGGCTCTGTGCTGCAGCGGTTTTATTCCCTGAGATCAAAAATGGACCAGTTTTGAAGCGAGAAGGAGCTCTTCATGAGCTCAGTGATCCTCTCTGGTTGGCATTTTTAGTGGATCTCACTGATCACTTTAACACCCTGAACAAGAGCCTACAAGGCAAAGAGCAGCTTGTACCACAACTAATAAATGAAAGGCCACTAATGGAAAGGCTGTATTTTTTCTTGAATCATATTCAGTTATCAAGCAGAATTTACCTACATTTGATTGATTTTGCCAACTTTAATCCACTAGAGGTGAGGCGATATACATCACCTCTAGTGGATTAAAGTTAGCAGCATAGCTCACTTCTAGTGAGTGGCCCAGCCCTTTGTTTGTTTTTCTGTATGTGGCCCTCAGTGAAAAAAGTTTGGACACCCCTGGTGTAAGGTATATCCTAAAACATGGCTGGTTAGATAAGAAGTCCTACATGGATGTAGCAGAAACACTGATGTTAGAGGTGGCAAAAAATAGAAAAGCTAACCTTGTATTTTGCTTAAATTTAAATCTGCATAGATTTTTCTTTTAAGAAGAACCAGCAAACACAACGCTGACATACCATTGCCATAAATGCCATAAATTACTATGGTGTTAGCAACCATTTACGCGTCCTTGTAGCTTTGTTTTGGTCCCTACCAATTACAGTCATCTGATGAATTGTTTACGGGAAAATATTTGAGTGCAGCTTTAAAAAGCCTGGTTACTTTAATGTCAGTTCAGGGCCCTTTTAAACACACTGGACACCGGCACTGAGACACAGATAACACGTTCGTGTGCTCGATCTGCAGTGACTGACTAGTATGTTAAAAAAAAACATTCCAAGAACTCACCAGAAGCTCCTTGTACTTTGGCCTTTTTGATTCATCCTTTGTAAGGCTGAAGAGAAAAAGAACAAAACTCCATGTTACCACCATGTGTGTACCAGGAAGGTAGAAATACTCAGAAACGCTACTGAGTGAGCGTGCAGCTCATCTAGGTTTAGCTTACAGCTCATTTAACTATTTCAATTCCAACCAACACAAACTGGTCCATACAAAGTCCTTATTTGGTAAAAGAAGTAACACTTGTCATATCACCAAACAAACCGATAAATAACTCAAAGAACACAACTGTGTTTGAACTACACTCTGAGAGATCATTTCAGGAAAACTCGTTATGAAAAAGGGCCACTTAATATTTCTATCTGGAGCTTTTTCAAGCTCTTCATAAGCAAGTGTCTTTTGCTCAGTTGCCATGGAGATGGCTCTGTTGTACACTGAGCAGACTTTCAAATAATGAAGACTATGACGTGTCTGAAAGCTCTAGAAGTAAGCTAGTAAGTGGGTCTTTTTCTAAGGCCACAAAAGAATTTTCACTCTGTTTCTGTCGTTTTCAGTACTAAAAGGATGTTGGTGGTGTGTTTCACACTGTAATACTGCACTGACTGTAACGGGGCTTACCATAGGTTAACAAAGTTGATGAACTTGGGGGAGAACTGCCTGTCCTCTGAGTCGTTGAGCTGTGGGGGCTCGCCTTTCACCACCTGTGTCAGCTGATCGAAAACACTATTCCACTTGGGGTAAGGAAACCTTCCCGTGGCCAGCTCGTACTGAAAGCAAACACAAACCAGCCACTGTGACGGGCTTCCCCTACTGCGACGGCTGTCGATTCAAACTTAACAAAAAGACACAACGAAAGGTGAGATCTCGTGTTGGCAGTATTTGTCTTACCAGGGTGATTCCCAAACTCCACACGTCAGACCGGACGTCATAGCCTTGTCTGGAAGCACTGGGGTCTATCCTTTCGGGCTGAGACACACACACACAAGGACAGACTCTGTAACACTCACTGAATCCACACAGCAGGAGAGTTTTTGGTTTTCTCTCTCCAATAGGAGGACAGAGGTCAGGGGTCAAAATCTGAGCAGAGCCTTAAATCTGGTAGAGATCAAATATGTTGATATGGGACATGTCCGTACACATGTGCTGCGTGATCTAACGCTAAGGCCTTCACCGTCACCGGATATCAGTCGACCAACATGGTGGACGGCGCTCTCTTCCACCAGCATCGGAACATCAGAGGAGGGAACGTGCGTGGAGAACAAGTCCTGGAGGCGTGTCTGATTTTAGTCAAAAAAACTAAACCAAATCTAAATCAACTCAGACAATTCAGGTTGGTTTTCTCTCGAATTGTGTGAATTGTTGGATTGAATCTGTCCGATGCTGCGTTCACATGGATTCAGGCCGACAGTGGACGGTAAACCGGACATCGTTTTAGTGGATGAGAGCAGGACGGTAAAAGTGAGGTAACAGTAGACGGCACTGCTGTCCAGAGTTAAGAATATTATTAATATATGGCCTGTTTAAAATTCCTTTATTCATCATGACATCCACAAGGAGACAGATCAGTTCCCCGCCTCTTCCTGTTCGGAAACCCCCCAAACCTTTATCTCTTCGCCTCTACTTCTGCAGTGACCACAAAGGCACCATTTAGCTCTCTCCAAGTCAGATGTGATTGCAGATTAAACTGCACGTGGTGGTGTTATTTGACATGTAGTAATGCTGACACAGCTGTGAATCTTTCCCTCTCTACTTCTGATTGCTCACCGCCATGTAAGGCCTGCAGCCTGCGTCTCTGGTCTTGGCTATGGAGTCCACCAGCTGACCACTGATGCCAAAGTCACACAGCTTGATGTTACCCCTTCGGTCCATGAGAATGTTGGAAGGTTTGATGTCTGAAATTATAGAAAAAGACAGTTTGAGACAGAGATCTAATTTAATATAGATATACATACAAACAATACAAACGATATAAAAACGTACCTCTGTGGATTATTTTCAAGTTTTCTTTTAAGTGGTTCAGTGCTTTAACGGTCTGTTGAAGACAAAGCACATCACCTCTGTCAGACATCTGCCCGTCGGCGTGGAACCAAAATGCATAAAAGAGAAGAGAATCGTCTACTCACCGCTAATGTTATTTTGCCTAATATTTCCTCTGGAATGACATAATCTAATGCACAATATACATATTTGTAGAATTTGTCTAATGAGGTAGACATGAGTTCCATACAAATCCAACAGTCCCCCTGGAACAACGAGACAAAAATTAGTTTCCTTCCAGTCTGGGTTCATTTCTAAGAAACATTAAAAACGTGATGTAGGCGCATGTGCCAGTTCTTAATATTAAGAAGGCAGAGTGTGACCACAGACTGGACTTGAGTTTTAGTCAGACCTCTCTGAAGAGAGCGCCGTAGAACTGAACAATGTAGGGACAGTCACTACTCCTCATCACCACGTCCAGATCCATCAGCAGCTGCTTCTGCTCCTTCTCGTCCACAGTGGAGCGAATCCTCTACAGGCACACAGCACAAAGACGCAATCACAACTCTGATTTATTCCGACTTTCCAGAGCATCTGCTGCACAGCCGCTTGACTTTTCACGTCATTTACACACCTGCTGTCTGCCTCGTGGATGCTCCCCAAACTACTGCAGACACTGTATCATTTGGAAGAGGGACTGACGGCTCACCTTGACAGCCATGATCTGGCCCGTGGGTTTGTGCACCATCTTGTTCACGGAGCCGTACGCACCGCGGCCGATCTCCCCGAGGTCCCTCAGATCCTCCGCCGTGAAGTCGCAATGCTGCTCCGGAGAGATCTTCAGCTTCCCCGACGACTCGATACTGTGTGTCCGCAGACGCTCTCTGGAGGAGCGCGGAGGATGAGGTCGGATCGGACGAGGACATGAGACAGAGGAGGAAGAGGCCACGGGAAGGAGGCAGAGAGGAACATGCATTACGGATTAATGTGGATGTGATGAATATTTAATCTGAAACACAAACGAGCTTCCATGAAATGCTTTTTGATATAGTTCTTTCTTTCCTCTTTGCACAAACAACCTTATTTTTTTCCATGTAAACATTTTTTGACACCAATGATGAATAATGACTAGTGAATGTGACTGAAGGTGAAGAGGCTCTCGTGTCAGTTACAGCGGAGCACAATGACTGTTAGCAACAGGCCTCTCAAAGCTCGTTGTGGTCTGCTTGCTGTTCTACTGATCATCTGCCTACAGATGCAGCAATGCGCCAGCAAAAGGCAAAGGAAGAAGACTGCGAGCAGGAAAATGCAGATGGAAACCATGCAGGCTTAGAATTCTTACAAAAATGGGCTCCGCAAATGTTTTATGAGGAAAGAAATGAAGGATACAGACAATATAAAAAGGACAAAAGGGGAATTTGAACTTAAACACGAGTTCCCATCAGCCGCCTGTACTCACATGTGAGGGTTCTGGAAAGAGGGGGCCGTCGGATGGAGCGGGAGCTTGGAGGCCGATTTCACTGGAGGGTTCGCGAAGTTCAGCTTCAGAGCTTTACGTTTACCTGGCAGGGCGAAGACAGAAACAGATCCAGGTTCCCACAACATGCACACCACACTGTGGCTTCGACCAGACGGTACGCACAGTGTGATCAGACGCTCGTCCTGCCTTGAGATGAGCCTTTTACGTGTGTGCTATAAGCAGAATTAACAAATCCATGCCACAAACCTCTTGTGTGACCCAAGTACAAGCACATTATCGTGCTTTGTACAGTTCAATCCGGCTAGTAGGCCAGTAGAGAAAGGTGAGGGGAAGCATGATTTCATGTGTTTTCATCCACAGACTGACTCAAGCTCTTCTCAAGATCAGAGGAAAACACTAAGTGAACACAAGCAAAGTGCCCAATATTCAAGGGTTCCCAATACTCACATACAGCACCAGTTCTTTTAGCTGCACTGTATGGGACTCCTGTTCATCCAAATTATGTGTAAAGTCATTACTATTGCTGCAATAGAGCTAAAAAAGAACCTTTGTGCAGAATACTAATATTGGGAATCCGTGTCCAAAACATTTCCACTGGCAACTTTAACAAGTGCAACTCAAACCTTGTTCAGTTCCCTTGAGACATCAAAGTGACCCAACACTTAAAGAGCGCTTGACTCCAAATTGAAGGCTGAATCAAGACGACAGCGTCTGTCACCTGTGAGCGTGTATTAGAATGTGTACCTGGGAGCGAGGCTCGCCTCAACGCAAAGTGCTCAGTTTAAGTGTTGGGTTGTCTTTGCCATGCCCTGCTCAACCAGCGCCTGAGTGCAAACAGATCCCTTAAGCTTTAAGCCCCGGTGCAAATGAATCTCTCTTGGCCATAACTGAATTTGTGATAATTAAGCAGTGAACAGTGGACAGACTCCCCAACTACCAGAGAACCACACAGGCTGTCTCAATAGTATACAGTGGCTTCCTTTCACCTGTGTTATCCAATCAAATGTGAGCGTGATAAACGCATCACCAATGTAGAGCTTGCTGACCAATCGCTGTGCAGCAGCGCGGCCGGCCGAAGCGTGGCTCACTGAAGGCCGGTGAGGAGAAGGAACCACTGTAGACTACTGAGGTGTACCCACAGAGAGTAGAGGTCGGTGTGCTTTGTGTGCGAGTCTATTGCTTACTTTGGGACACTCCAGACAGGCTTATCTGAAACCCTGAAGTAAAGAAAACACATTTTACTACATTTTCTTCGGGCTTGTTTACGTGCGAGTGTGGGTCATGATTCAAAAGTGCCATCCCGGCGGAAGCCAGTGCTAAATGGAGTAAATGTGCTTCGGCTGCTAAAAGAAGCACCGTGGGTTTGATGGGTCTGGTTCGGTGTACCTGTGCAGGTAACTGGATGTGGCTCCATTGTATTCCCAGCAGAATGAGGAATAGTTCAGGTTTAGGTAATACTAGCCCAATAGCAGAATGTATTAAAATGAATATTTGATTGGCTCAGCTCTTCTTTTTTTTTTTTCAAAAACCACCCTACAGTTATCACTTTGTGACCAATTCCCATGATACGACAAAATGAGAGACCCTTGTTTTAGCGGGATATTCCAGTTCTAGGTGGTATGTCACTGTGGACCACTGGTGTGCTGCTGCTGCTCTCCTGGCACGTGTCAGTCATGTTCCACACACTGGTGGCTTATGTCTTAAAGGCCCCTTATTGTGAAGCTCAGGCTCGTGTTTGGGGCTCCCAGTAGAATAGATTTTACATGGTTTAATGTTCAAAAGAACAATTTTTCATCATAGCAGACACGGCTGCTGCAGCTGTTTTCTGAACGCTTTGTTTTACAAAATAAAAAAACAGATCAATCTGCCGCTCCGCTTCTCGCCGTGTTTGTGTAACCGGGGGCTGGCGTTGGTAAGGAAAAAAACTGATTCAGGAGGTCGGCGGTCGGCAGGGACGGTCAGCCCGTTGAAGGGCTGGAGGAGGTCACGTCAACAGATCCCCTTGTGACATCATAGCGGGAGCTAAATGTGAATGGAGCGTTTTAAGTGCAAGATGGAGCAGGAGAAAAAAAATTAAAGGACAGTCGGACAAAAAGAGATGCATATTTCTGCTGAAAAATCACTTTTTGCATAATAAGGAGCCTTTAACAGTGTGTCGGACAGTAGTCCTGATAGGCAGCTGCCCATCACTGATGTTATGGATGTTATCCAGCTTCTTCCTAGCCCCCTGATACCTTGTGCGAGTTATTACAGAAACAAGACAGAACGCGGTAAGAGAGCTTCACAGGTGGTGGGAGGTGGATCTTGTTATCTTTACTTCATTGCTCACCATTTCACCACTGGCAGCAACAGAATCTGCGAGACAGTTGAATTCACCACTTCCTTTCACCAGTGGTAACACGACTGACAGTCCGGTTACGCGTGCAATACGCCATTAGAACGGTGGAGACATACCACCGAGAACCGGCACACGTCACCAAAACGGGCCCATTTTGACATGTGTGCTGCTCGATGCAGTGTCTCGTCATGGGGTCTGTCTACTGCAGGGCATTCTAACGGAAACTTGGTTTGAAAGCATGCAGAGAAGTGGGCAAAAAAAAATGCAGGTTTAAAACAAAATGAACAGTTGAAACAATAGGGCAACAGAGGAAAAAAGGGGGAGGGAACATTTCAGGGAGTTCCTTTGCCATGATGGGCTGAACAAACACAATGTGAACCCCAGCAGCAGACTGAAACCTTGTAAAATAAGTGTGAATACCTGTTTCATTTTGACATCTCCAGCAGGTGTTGGTTTCTGTAAGGTTTGGATAAAACATTTGATACTAGACATCTGCCACAGAGTGAGAAACAAACAGTCAGATCTGCTGACACTGGACACGTGACTGCACTGCTCTTCAATCAATGGAAAACCGTCCTGACCTGCAGCCACCTACCAACACGCCCATTATCGGACACGACCCCGTGTGACGTGACGACGTGCTTTTTTTTTTTTTTTTCCAGGCAGAATTACACATTATGACTCCCATCAGCGGACGGTGCCGTTCAAGTTAGCTCACGGTACTTTACAGAAAACAGTTCAAACTATTCTTAGCAGGCTGTAGGTTTTCGGCCGCGGCCAGGCTCGGCTTTCCGTCCGATAATGGATATATAGTTTGGAATCAGAGCAGTCACATCACCCTAGCTAGCAACGTCCAGACGAATATCACATCAACAACACGCACACACACACACACACACACGCACACACACACGCACACACACACACGTTGTTTCAGTAGAACACAGGTGTTACAGAGGGTTCATTATTTCACACAGTCACGTTATTAAACGGGCTGAAATCTCGACAGAAGTACACAAGAAGCTCCATGGCGTCGTCAAGACCAGCTAAGTCAACTGAACGACGTTTACACGTTTATGTTGGCACGGTGAATATAATCACCACCCCTAAATGTAGCTGTAGTATCGGTGTCATTTATTCGCCGTGGACGGTGGAGCATTCAAACAGTGGCCTGGCTGAGGGAGAGGAACACTTCAGTGTAGGCCTTGGTGCTGCTCCTAGCAGCCCGCTTTGCTAATGATGTCGGCCAGCAGACTTTCTTTGAAGGCTTCCTGTATAATGTCACGGCTTTGGGGGTTTGGTTTCTAGCGAGAATAGAGTCACGTTCAGTGAGGGAAAACACTCCACTGAGCCGCTGCGAGCCTGGCGGTTCCGCAGCTACACAGGAGCTACTGCATCTCTGCTAACTTAGCAGCCATGTCTGTACTTTCACTTCAAGCTAGGCGGAGGCTGCTACAGCGATAGCGGAAGCTCGCGGTTCGGCCTTCAAGATAAGAGCGTACAGTTTGGCAATCCGACACCTACACTACAGAGATTACACTGTTCAAGATGGAAATATCAATTGTTAAATACTGAACAGTAATCGCAGATTACGAATATTGTAAATTCATATTTATAGGGTATGATATAAAGACTGAAACATCTCACATCATATGGCCTGCTGCATTCGATAATAACACTAGAATTATTAAATTTACCGTATCACTTTACACCATTTGACGGAGCCAATACTACGCCTATCTGAGTTTACATTTACATGAGAAGACCATAATAAAACTTTAAAACTTTCTACGATTTCATGAACTCATACCAAAATGTTTACTAGTTATGCCTGGTTAACAACGTGGATTTTATTTTGAAGGTTCTGACCGGAAAGCTTGAATTATTCCGTCTCTCTTGACTATTGGTTTTCTGCTTTTGGGAAGCTACAAGCTACCTTTTCCTACTAACTCCAGTGTCCTCATTTGAAACAGACTAATATGAAACAGAGGCCATTGCCGCCTACCTTGCATGCTGCTGCTCTGCGTCTGCTGGTGAAAATGGTGCGACGTGGATCCTGCAATGTTGCTGCTGTTGCTGGAGCTTGTGGAGTTGCTGTCAGGACTGGGAGTCGCCATTGTTGTGTTGGATTCCGGCAGCGGCGCCCAGGCTGCAATGCAGAGTGAAACTTCGCCCTCTCTGCCTCCAGACGGGACACTGCGACACTTGAACGCAGCAGCTGCACCACAAGCCACGTCTGTGCCGCTGCTGCCTTCAGGGCCCGTCGGAAACACAGCCAATCAGGATTTCACAGTGAAATGTTTGACATCTTGCAGTCATAGTGCCATCCTTATATCACCACATCCCCTCTCTATATATTCTCTATACTGTATCAATTCAATTTCCCACCAAGCTGCCACAGAAGTAGGTTTGCTCCTTTAGTCCACGTTGGTTCTGGCACCTTGTTGCATTTCGCATTAATGTTTTCTGTTGAACTTTACAACAGTAATTTGACAAAATAACTTAAACTCAAGGTCTTCTTCCCATTTAAATCCACCTTTCATCCACATCTCATGGTCTTCGTCGGTGGATGGAGTTTGCGAAGTTGTCACAGGGATGGTTGAAGCCATAGACAACTACCTGCCGACACATGTCCACACTTGTAACTGCTCCCGCTGATGAACTGAGATCCAGTTGAAAGCTCTGGTAAAAGCTAGCCAGTTGACCTTGAGTTAAGGACTATATTCTGTCTCCTCCTGCTGTTTAAAATACTCCATTTGCCACTCGTCACTACCATGTTGTCGTGTTTTGTCCAAGTTTGTAGTTTGTGTCGTTATCGGTGCTTGTAACGTCTCTCCTGTCCAGCACCCAGTGAGGTTTGTGTCTAGAAAACTCAAGTGATCTCAAGTTTCTTTTGCTTTTTATCAGACAGGCTGGTGTCTGCAACTTTCCTGTGGAACCTGAACGCAGCATAAGATGCCAGAGATGTGAAGGAGACGCTGAAGTGCAAAGACTGCTGGTATGAGGACTTTTATTATTCATTGGATTGTTTTACATTGTAAATCGCACAGATTTGCGTTCATCTCGTGCTGATCCTCTCACCTGGAGGTTGGCTAATATATCGGTCGTAGTTGCACTGCACTGATCACATTCCTCACTACATTGCACAATACTTTGCTCAGCAAATAACAGTTTAAGAAAATCAGTGTGTCACTCAGGTGCAATGTGCAAAGAGGCAGCGACAGCAATTGAAAGTCAATTCCTTCTTAAATACGTAAATTCTATCAATTTAGCTCCAGATTTAAACCGGGAAATAAGATCCATTTCACAATTAATTAAGTATTTAAAATAAATAAAAACTCATATGTGCAATTAAGTGAACATGACACACTTTGGTTGGCAGCACTTCAACTCTGGAAGGATTCTCACCTCAGCCTTCAAATAGAACTAAAAGAATGGAAAGTTAAACTCCTTCCATTACTGTGGTGATTCATTCCTTCCCAATCTTTGAATGTTTTTGTTTTTTGTAATAAAAAAAAAAAAACACACAAAATTCCCTGACCTCTTCGCCCAATGTACCGAACATTCTCTAAATGTCCCGGTCCTGAATATACTTCTAAATCCCAAAATATTTCAAAAATATTGCCTTGACAGCTTCAGTAATCCCTGAATCTTAATTGCCCTTTGATCTTGCGTCACTTTGGCATCACGGAAACCCAAACACTTGATCCATGATCCTCCCGTTCCCTTTCAGCTCCATCCTGTCCTCGTACACGGACACGGTGCCAAAGGCGTTGTCGTCGGGCGGAGTCTCGATCACCCCCGCTAAAGTCAGGTGGTGCACTCCCGTGTCTTTGTCCCAGTGGTATCCACCATCATGGTCGTGTCCGGCCATGAAACACACCACGCTGCTGTGGGACCGTATGATGGCCAGCAGCTCGTCAAAGTTCCAGGCGAGGCAGATGGGGTCTGTGGAGAGGGGGTGCACTGGGAGGTGACCTGGACAAGAAAAAAAAAATTAAAAAAAAAAGATTCCTGGTGTCAGGTCTACTACAAATTTGAAAATAATGGTGGTGGACAACTTGCAGACTCTGCAATAGTGTTGCTACAATACTAAAATGATGACGTCAACACAACATCTGCCTAAATGTGTCGGTGCCAAGAAATGATACCACAACAAAAACCTTAAAACATCAGGAAGAGTAATGGAATGAATCGTGATAATGACAGAACATGGGACCGTCCACCATCTCCAAGGGGAAAAGACAGAGAAACAGATGTATGTTTCCACGTTGGTTAGTCTGAGCTGATGTTGCAGCTCTGTGTGGGTGCGAGCTCAGCGGGTTCGAAATGACATATCCTCGTTTCCATGAATAGGTCAGCACTCATGAAAGAAAACACTCAACAGCACATTAAATGGGATTTTATTAAGCACAAAAATGACTGTAAGTCTGGCACTTCATGATGATGAAGCTCCAATCCAGGATTATTAGCCTGCACACACTGCAGTAGTGCATCAGTGCGCCTGTATAGAAACTATCCTTAGCATTCTTACCATAACCAGTGCTGATTATACACTGATCATTTAGAACTGCTATTGATCTGCATACTTAATAGCAGCTTATTTTGTGATAAAGTTAACGTTACCAGTGTGAACGACAGTTTTGCATAAAGATTTTTTTTAGCTAAAAAGCCAAAGCCAAATGATCACTGCCCTAAAATGCCACGTTAACCTCTGTTGGTGTAAAAACCGTGGTTGTCATAAAATGAATCAGTCTTTTGACTTATATTCGAGGGCACATAGCACAATACCCGTCACATTCGCCCACCTGATGCTCTTTCCTCGGACAGGTCGGTGAGAAGCTGGAGGTGTTGGCCCCGTCCTTTTTATCACCACGCCGTGCAACACTACTTCACCGACACCAGTTCAAATGAATGGTTCAGTGGTAACTTAAAGGAGTACTCCAGCAATTTTCACAGCAGACTCTTTCATATTAGGGAACGCACGTTTTGCTACTAACATTACTGATGGCTGTGTTCAAGTGTCCCAGCAGGTCGTGACAGGCTGTGACAGAGAGCTCTACCGCGGTTTACCCACTTCACCTTCAATAAAAGTAGTCATCGCCCGTCATTTTTATTTTTATTTTTTATTGTTCCTTTTAAAAAGGAGGCACTCCACCATTGCCTGCTCGACCGCAAGTGCCCTATGTCATGGTCACCCTTTGTGAGGCCCTCGGCTTTTTGCCAGATTATCCCTGTGAAAGACGGCTGTTTTCAGTCACAGTGTGTTTGTGTCTTACACTGGGACTCGCTCTGTAGGTGAGCATTTCATTATGAATCCTTAGAAAACGTATTGCTTCTGCTTTTAAAAAGGAATTTAAATGAATAATCAATTTAGATCTCAAATAAAAAAAAAAAACAGCAAGATTTGAAATACAGCTCACAAAATAAACCCAAGGGGATGATGGTGTTCACTGCCGTCAGTCCGTCAGATCAAACTCAGAAGGCAGAGATCAGACAAATAAAAAGCTTGTTCTGTGGTGTTGGAGCATGTGTTTCAGTACAAAGCTCGCTGTTCCAAAGGGGCTTGTGAAGATCCTGCACTGCACAACTAGGCAGTGAGTCATGGTGGGAACAATGAGAGAAATATAACTGGATTAGATGTGTCAGGCCATTTCCCACCATTTTAGAGTTGAATCTACTAATTCTAACTGTTCTAGAAACTACTGAAATGATCAGCTGGAGCGAACCTGTCTTTGATCACACTAGAATTTCTACAAAATGTCCGAATGATCAAATCACCAAAAATGACTTCCCACATTTACCGGCTTCACTTGAAAAGATACCAGGCATAAAAAAAAGGTTCTACTTACTGACAATTGTGACTTTTTCCCGTTTCTCGTCGGCCGAGGACAGGACAGAATGCAGCCAGTCCAGCTGCTCCTTGCTGAAGCCACCGTTGAACATTGTAAACCTCTGCTGCAGGCCCTCGCACTCTGAAACGAGACACAGCATGAACATCTTCATCTCACTCACCTTTGGTCCCCCCCCCTGGTGTCTGTGTAAGGGCTAGATAAAATAAATAAAGATGTAAATCAATGGATTCACTGGAACCTACGTGAGGAAAGATCACTTGTGTTTTTAAAGGTAGCCTGCATGTTTCTGACTAACCAGTGGCTTTTGTTGGTGCTTGTTTTATGAAGGATGCTCAAGGATGAATGGATCTTGTATTACACATCTTGTCTGGTCATACCGGACCAGACAAGATGGGAGGAGCAACAGTGCTTTTTATTATTGCTTATGAATTCTATTTCATCTTCCACCTTCATCTGTAGAAGGAAAACTTGTTAATACTCTCACAGGTTACACAGTGTGGTTTCAAGTCCAATGTGAGATACATTTTAAATACAATATTTATTAAGATAATCAATAAAATAGTTAGCAGGGCAGCGTACCTGGGGGGCAGTTGAGATCCTCGTTGCTGTTGTACTGTCTGATCAGATTCATAGCATTGCTGTACTGCTCGCTGGACTCCTCTCTGCCCAGCAGGCTCACGTCGTAGGCGTCCAGCACCACGAACGTGAAGCCGGGGAACGGGCTGAAGCGGTAGGCGTAGATGTCCCCGCCTGCCCGGGCTCCCGTCGGGCTGCCGTCCGGATGGACCGCGCTGTTCAGCTTCGACCCCAGCAGCGCGCTCCTGCTGAAGTTGTAGAACTCGTGGTTGCCCCACACATGGTGGACCTCCGGGGGGCTGGAGCCGGAGCCGGAGCCGGAGCCGGAGCCGGAGCCGAACTCCCTCAGCACGGTGTCCAGCGCTCGCTCGGAGGCGTCGCGGCTCTTGTTGAAGCCGTCGATGATGTCTCCCAGCTGGAGGATGAAGGCTGGTTTGACAGCCGACTCTGACCAACTTTCCTGGGCATTCCTGAGCAGCTGCAGGCTGCTCCGGTAGTAGCGCCTCCTCGTCCGGGAATAATTGTAGCCGTCGTCGATATCTGCGTACTGAACGTCAGCGATCACGCCGAATGTAAACAGCGGGGTTTGTTGGGGACACTCGCCCATTCTCGGTGTCGTCTTCGGTGTGTCAGTGCGGGTGTTGTATCTTCCGGTAGAGCTGATAGAGGAAGCAGTAAGCAGGAGCCGGTATCCTCTCAGCCCCCCCACATGCTGAAGTCCGGCCAGGCTCTCTGGTGAACTGCTGTATGTCCGCTGCCGTCCAACACCGTGACAGCACAGTAAGCAGCGCTCAGCCGGAAGTGTGTGTTTTACAAGTAAAGCAGGTAAAGCACACACTTCCGGCTGTACCCTTCAAAATAAAGCAGTCAGAGAAGCTTGATGGATGTTGGCCACAAGTGGATGTGCTGTACCAAGATGGCCGCCCAGTTATTCTGACGCAAGACGGGATGTTTTTCTTTGCCTGAAGTAATAGAGACTTTATTTCTGACCGTCTAATGATACATGGTTCTGGGATGGGACTGGCCCTGCAGCAACTGAGTTTAATTTAAAGGTGAGTGGGGGAGGGAGGTCTTCCCTGGTTTTAAATCCTTAGAATAAAGTTTAGCTTTGCAACATTACCCACTGCACTGTATGGAAAGCAGGCCTTCACACTGAAAATTACAGCAGGGAATGGGAAGTTTCTTATCGCTACAATCATACATCTTCATAAAAAACTCTGACAACACAAGCTTAATGGATTTATTTACATATTTATGCATACCATTAGTTTTGTTTTTTTTAAACAAAAGTTGAAAGATGCAGGATTGTGGGTGTCGTATAGGTCAGTTCTCTGCCCCCTCCTCTGCTGGAGCTCTTTCCTTTTCCCCAGCTGAAAACACACAGACACACAAACAGTTATGTAAATGCTGATTTGGATCCCATGTTTTGATACTTGTCACACTTTCAGGACTGAATTCATGTCTCAGAAACAACAACAGCAAACACTGAACTTCACCAGATTGGCATATTTACCACAGATCTATTGTATTGTATTGTACTGTGTTGTGTTGTGTTGTATTGTACTGTGTTTCTGTTATTTTGTCCACGATGTAACAAGCCCAGGTTTGTCACCGTTTCTCCTCAATTAGTTTTGATGATTTGAAAGTCAGTTTTGTTACACGAACAGTTTTTCTTTTATGAATACAGACGCATACAACACATTTTTGAAATGGAAATGCAAATGGAAAGCAAAAAACAAAAAACTTTCAAAACTATTTATGAATAAATAAATGACATCATTAGATGCCTGACAGCAGAAAGACAGATTTGAAACGACATTCACACCATATGTAGAGATGTATAATATATACAGAATAATTTTGTGGTATTCATGTGATTCATGTTTTAAATTCTTTTTACAGAGTGTGGCTGGTGGGAGTCTACTGGGAGGATTTGGACACATGACCTCAGCATTTCTAAGGTCCAGGCTATGGCCACGTCCCTGACGGGTGATGAGGTTCACCTGAAGAGTCTTGGCCTGGAGCCCACAGCGTCAGGCCGGTGATACACTTGGGAATCCACTTGAGGACGGTGGTGGAGGCCAACTCACCTTCAGCCTGGTCCTGCAAAGATTGGAGGGACAGTGAGACTAAGCTTCAAATTATTTTGTGCACAGAGAAGAAAAGATCTAAAATATAGTACTGTGATAATTTTAGCTGGTACTGCAATCAGAATGCACAAATATTTCCATCTTGATGTTTTCACAAATGACCATAGGCCTCACAGTGTTCAGTATTTAAGGCATTCACAAAAGCACCAACTCCAAGCTAACTGACACACTGCAGCTGCATCTCCAGCATACAAAGCTCTAAGAATTCCAAAGGTTTTATATAGTTGCTCATGATCACACCATGCATACCAAGAAACATGCACTTAGAACAGGCAAGGGATCCCACTGAAAGTTAATAAAAATGCACTTAGCAGTATATTCAACAGCAGTACTGCACTGTTGTGCATTCAAAGACACTAGACATGTGACCATCATGCAGAGACACTGATGCGGCAGAGTGACCTATCATCAGCAGTTGAGTAGCATTGGCATTGGCGGCAGCACCTCCTCTGTGAGATAACCCTCTCTGGAGCTCAGGTAGGGCGACCTCTGTGCTTTTCTATTTCTACTGTTCTCCTCAGTGGTCGCTGGCTGGAGTTTAAGTCAACAGAGTTGTCATGGTTATGTTTCACATCATGACAAGAATTCATTCCTGACAATGTATTCCAGATTATTTTGAGGAAATTAAAAAACAAAGATGGTTAGATGAGATGATTGAAATTGTGCTGATGTTAAATTACCTGTTCTGTTTGGTGGCATTCACCATGCTGCTCACACCCAATGTCAAACACATACTTCCCTGGGCCAAATGGCTGCAAAACAAGAGTGGGATTACAGAAACAGTTCTAACACTGAGGAGAGAATAGATTTCATTAATTAAAAACCAGATGACAATGAACTTAATGTTAGCATAAATGTACAAGATCATTAAATCGGTTATTATCCCCTACACATCCTACTCTAGCCGCAGCAAAAGATTCCAAATTTTCATTAACTGTTGGCCAAGCAGTTTGTGAATAGTTGATCGAAGCAGAACTTACATTATTGTTGACAAAGTTACCCACGTATCTGTGGTTGGAGTGGATGTACTCTCCAGCTGACTCCATCTTGCCATTCACCCATGATCCTTTGTACTTTGAGCCAGTTTCGTGGTAGTGGTAAATGCCCTGGCCATGCCTGGCAACCAGACAACACCAAGGATGTCAGTAGTTAGAATGGATTTGGTACTGTAATGTGCAGATGAAAAGAAATTCACGTATCCATGTTAAGATTACATAAAGCTGATATTTTTATATTCAGGTTAGAGACCATATTTCATAAGTAAATAGGTCCTGCTCTGTACTAAAATCCACACTTACTGGGTAGTTATGGCTCATCTCTGCTACTATGGAAAGTAAAATCATGTTTCTGTTTTCTAAGAGTGCAGCTGAGAAATCACATTCTTGTATGTGTGTCTGTAATATTGAGCTCAGACAAAAGACATCAGGCAGGAGACGGCACAGGAGAAGGTGGCTTCTGAGTACAGGGTTCGGACCTTTCTCAGCAGGGAAATGTATGTTTTCAGAAAAGAAAACTACAAACATCTCAGTGGCGGTAGATATACCTGATATGATGCTGCCACTCTCCATCATACGCGTCTCCATTGGGGTAAGTGTACACACCATGACCCTGTCTCAGGTTCTCAGCCCACGACCCTGACAGACAAAGACAATACGCTCTGACAATAAGAGTGTGGTTTCTGAAGCTTTGTGTCACATTCATTTTGATAGACACTCTGTACACACAATAATGAAGTGCATGTGCTGATAATTATCTCAGCTACCTTCATATTTAGAGCCGTCTGGGTAGTAGAAGGTGCCCTGTCCATGTTTCATGTTCTGGTAGTAGTCTCCTACGTACCTTGCCCCATTCTTGAAGCGATAGGTGCCCTATTAGACAAAACAGTCAGAGAGACAGGTCTGTTTCAGGTAACATAATGGAAACCTGTGTACAGAAACAATAGTGACAGAACATTTTTACGATGAACAATCATCCTAGTGTACACTGACACCACTACACCTGTTCCATGTGAAATGATACTTTTCCTTTAGCCTGTATGGACTAATTGGAGTGAAAGTCTTGGGCACAGCAGGGTGCACAAACCTACTGTTCACCTCTGTTTCTCTGCTGTGTTTTCTTGATCAGGACTTGACTTGATCTGGACTCAACACAGGCACCTGTAGCACCGTGGGCCCTACCTGTCCGTGTCTTCTGCCCTTCTCGTACTGGCCCTGATAAATGTCTCCGTTGGGCAGAACAGCTTTACCGGCTCCGTGCCTCTCTCCTGCTTCGTTCCTGCCCCCCTCATACTCCTGTCAGTCAGTCCAACAAACAAGAGCGGTTATGTCCAAAGACGGAGACGTTAGCGCAGAGCAACAGCCGCGTGTCTGCCTGCAAACACAACTGTTAGCAGGTAATGCTAAAGTTAGCTCCAACTAGCTAACCCAACTGCGTGTCATTAACCAATAATGATAAATCATGAAGCTACGTGCTCTCACCCCGAGTTTACTGCGTTCGTCGTCAAACTCATCAGAACCTGCATCCGACATTGTTCGTGTCAGCCTCTTAGTCTGAACGGAGGAACTTTTATTAGGAAATGAAGTTTAAAAAAAATTATTAAAAAATGGAAAAATGTCTAGCCAGCTCCTGCTAGTTTGCGGTTGCCTTGACAACGGTGCATCACACGTGATCCGGAAGTGCACGGTGCGGCGGCCTCATATCCAAACCCTGCATTCAAACTAGCAAGGTAAAAAATACTGTCAACGAAAAGTACCGACGTGGTTTTAACAGCTTTGTATACTGCTGTATAAAGTATCAGAATTTATCATTTGATCATGAAATGTGTATTATATGAATCTTCAAAGTAACAAACTGTTGAATGATAAATGAGAAGGGACCGACTCCCAGTAGAAATGAACTAAAATGGCAACACTCAAGTAAAGCACATGTACCTCGTAATTATAATGAAGCATAATGTGTAGACCAATGAAACAAACCTCTACACACAGAAATCTGTGAATAAATTACTGGTGTAACAGGGGAGACCTGCATTTTGATACAATTCAGTTAATCCAATGTACCATTTGGTGACTGAAGCTCTTCAGATTGTCAACACTGTGTGCAGTCATAAAGGGGACTTTCATTTTAGTGGCAGTGATGGGCTGGATGATGATGATGATGATGATGATGATGATGATGATGATGATGATGATGATGATGATGATGATTTAGAAACACTGAGTGAGATTTGGCTTTTTCCCAAAAGCTAATGTTTCCCAAAACTCCTTTTTCAGTGCACATTGTGTCCTCTCAGAGTGCCTGTGGTTTCCCAGCAGTGCCACTGGAGGGCGCTGTGGTCTGCCTGTTAATTGGAGGAAAAAGGATTTGAGTGAGTCTAATATAATGTTCAATGATACTTAAGGGGTATTATAATACCCCTTAAGTATCATTGAACAGAGACTTAAACATAGCTGTGGTATTTGTATAGGCAACATTTCCTTTAACAATTTCAGCTCAGTTTTGTTCTTTTCAACTTTGAAAACCATCCAGTATGCTGCAGACTGTGGCAATTTGTATGAGAGGACAAAAAAAAATCTAGATTGATTGATTGGAAAAACATCTAAAAGGAATTTACTTGTATTACATACATCTGTCCAATACATTAGAACGTGTTGCTTGGTTGTTTTATTGATGCATATTAACATATGGTGATAATGAATGAGTTTTAGCTCAAGGAGGAGCAACTGTTAACAGCTGTCCATTTAATGGTATCGAAGTGGTATCTCTGACAGATAATGGACTGTGTGACCTCTGCTTAGCGGCCCTTTATTTAGACAACTTGAACTTGACTTGACATTAACTCGTAAGCCGTGAGATTGTGCCATCTGTTGCATTAAAGATTAGAATGAACTGCGGTCGTAATGCACTGCATTTACTTTGGCTTTCTGAGCCCCACGAGGAGGAGATATTCAACATGTCTGAAGGAGTTATTCAATCAAAAGCAACACACATGGCAGTTAAAAAAAGGCAAGCGAAAGGCAGTTTGTGGCTGTCGTGATAATCCACATTGCATCATTGTCCTCGCGCTGAGTATCGTTGTCCTCTTGAGGACAGTCCCTAAGAATATCTCACTCCTGATTAATTCCCTAAATTAGCCCATATTTAAGATGGAGGCGGCGTAAGCCGTAGGTTCATTGGCTGCTTGTTCATGATTTAGCACCCTTATTGTCAGTTTACAGCCATCTAATCTCCCTCTGAAGATGCAAGAATTACAAATGAGTGACAGTCTGAAGACCTCATTTGGTGTCCTGTCACCTTGGTACATGTAGCGTTGGGCTATAAGCACGCACACTCAAGAAAAATTCATTAAAGGTCAGGCATGCTTATTTGCTGTCTTTCAGAGAGCGAGATCAGAGGATCAATGTGAATCTCGTGTCTGTGTGTTAAATAGACAGAGCCAGGATATGGATGGCGTTGAGCAAAGACTGTAACAAGCAGGATAAAAGTTCAGAGACAGGCCTTCCTAATCATCACTGATCATCATTCACAGTGTCACGTTCAACCTGTACACAAACAGGAGGATAAAAAGGACAATTTGTGGTTTAATCCTGAGTTTATTGTAACCAGGAACAGTTACTCTGCGGAGTCTCATGTCACTTTGAGGCTGCCAGGTACCATCCGGGGTACCCGTACAGAAACCTACACCAAAACCTCACCAAAAGTCCGGTATAGCAACCACCACCACCCCACCCCCCCACTGCCAAGCTTGTGTTCCTCTGTCTCCCAAGTGTGCCTCTTTGGGAGATGGTGGCTGGAGAAGAGAGAGGACTCCAAATCTCTGACACCACCACTAGTCCACGGTAATCTCTAAAGCCGACCCAGGAGGATCCTGGGGGGAATTTCTATTGAGGGATTCATCAGCTATGCTTTTATTCGTAAGCCTGTCGTAGCAATCACAAGGGCCATGGATGCATTTTGTGTAAGATTTCAAAACTAAGCCTCTAAGCCTCGCAGACGGCGTTATTGTATGTTGTACTTCCACGCCGAGATGTGTGCATCTGAACACAATAGCTCTCCTGTTTAAAGTGGTTTAATTGGCTTTTACTAAATCTTGCATCTATTAATTATGTGACTGTATGAAGCCCCCCCGCCTCTGGTCTTTATGCTGAGCATAACTTGGCTAGTCACATCCTGATCCTGGCTTTGTGCTTCACACACGGACATGAAGTTCGTATTCACTTCAATGTATTTCCCCACACCAAGGTTATTTAGACTTTAAATGCAAGGTGATGGACCGTGAAGGACGGAAATGGGCAAATGCAGTCGTTTGAATGCCAAGATTTTGATCCCTGTTGAAAAATGTGTTTTAATCGTCTTAAAATGTCTTTTATGTTTTTCATGTTTTTATCCTGTAAAAGTTCAGTGTTGGTTCATGCGTGCTTTTTCTATTTTGGCTAATACAGTGAAAAAAAAAAGAGGTTTTGATCTTAACAGACCATGCTGCTCAGATAAAGGTCAAATCTATTGGACGAATAAAAAATCTATTGTACGATCCAAGTAGAACACTTGGTTCATGATAGTGTTTTTAGAGCCGTATTCTGTACACTGGACTGTGGCTGATAAGCACGACTGCCAGACCAGAGGAAACTTGTACGTGTTGACATTAACAGCCGCTTATAGAAGAGATGCATCCATAGTTCTGTCTGGTTCTACTTTTCCAAAAACAGCGATGAAGATGCTAAACAAACATTTCAGCATCCATGTGAGCGCTGGATCTTTGGCAGAGGTCACCCTCCTTTGGCATTCATTCTCTTCTTGAGCTGCAGTTGCTCTCCATCGCGGATTTATAACAAAAGCTCAGTGACATCTCCGTGATATCACATGCCAAACTAATCACTTCTCCCCACCCACATTCATTTGAGGCTTTGACCTAAATATAGGTGTTTGCTTGTGTCTCCTAACGCACCAAGAGGGACCTTATAAAAGCAGTACGGGTCAAAGCGGTCCACATTTTTCAGCTTGGACCCCTGCTGGTGAGGACACCTTCTGTTTCATTGTTGCATGGGATTGATAGATTCTGACATTACTGGTAGGATCTCATCTTGTCATCAAGTGTCTGTAGGTAGAGGATTCATAAAGCACACCTTTTGTAAGAGTTGTCATTGATCGTGATGACTGGTACTAATTGTTCTGCAGTTATGAGAATCACTGCTGTGACATTTAACTGTGGACTCTCCAGTCCCCTCTGGGGTGTGTTGCAGAGATGAGTTCGGATGCTGAGATGAGTGTGTTTGGGGAGGCTGCCCCGTACCTGAGGAGACCCGAACGAGAGAGAATCGAATCCCAAAACAAGCCGTTCGACGCTAAAAGTGCAGTGTTTGTGGTGGATCCAAAGGAGCTGTTTGTCAAAGGCACTCTGCAAAGCAAAGAAGGCGGCAAAGCAAACGTCAAAACCAATGCAGGGCAGGTACATTATCCACGGATCATGACAAAATCACCCATGCGCTCTCCGCGCTGCTCTGCTGATGAACACCGCGTCTCTCTTCGCAGGTCGTTACAGTGAAGGATGACGAAGTCTTCCCCATGAACCCACCCAAGTTCGACAAGATCGAGGACATGGCCATGATGACCCACCTCAACGAGGCGGCTGTGCTGTACAACCTCAAAGAGCGTTACGCAGCGTGGATGATCTATGTGAGTGAAGCAGCGTTTACTTGGTGATGGCCATTCCCACACGATCCCAGAGCAGCTGCAGCTCAACAGACACCATATAGACCACCATTAAGAGCTGCAGGAGGTTTGTGATGTGTGATGCTGAAAATGCATCATCTTGTCTGCCCTGTGAAAGGTCAGTAAGCAGTAGTGTCAAAAAAAAAAACAGAAAAGCAATACGTAACCACAGTTTCAAAGTCCTGCAGCATTCTGGGGAGTTTACATTACAATGTGATCATGTTTCTCTATGAGCTGAAGTAAACACTGAATTGTTGGCATTGTTTTGGAAGTGTTGTTCACCCCAGTAGACATGGGTTTGATGATATGGAGGTCAGTAGATGTAGATGTCTAGATTAAAATCAGGCTAAATTTGATTGGTTGATAATTCATAGTATTCATAGTATAGGGGAAGGACGTCCTGACTTTAAGTTCAGATATATTTACTGACAGGCATATGCCATTCTGCAAACCCATGCATTCGGCTCAGTGACAACGTTTTTGTCCATCGAATCCCGATGTTTGAAAAATGTCTCCTTCTATAATCTCTGCGTGTGTGTGGAGCCCCGGAGGTGTCATGGAGAGAACGAAGCAAATCCATGCTCTCAATTTAGTAATTTGTGCACTTAATATAATAATTTGTGCGCACATCTTAGCCCGTTTGGGGCCACTTGTCCCCCCTTAGCAGGACGGATGCCTAAATGTCTCAAACCTGGGCTTCTTAACATCTTTCGACCCACTAATGTTTATTTCCGTATGCGTTCAGACCTATTCCGGCCTGTTCTGTGTCACTGTGAACCCTTACAAAAGTCTCCCAGTGTACAATCAAGAGGTTGTGGTGGCCTACAGGGGCAAGAAGCGCCAGGAGGCTCCACCGCACATCTTCTCCATCTCCGACAACGCCTATCAGTTCATGCTTACTGGTAAATATGAAATATGAAAACAAATATTACTATGTTCAGCTTCTGTAAGGTTCTGCAAAGTGCCTTTCTAACGTGATGTTATTTGTTGCAGATAGAGAAAACCAGTCCGTCCTTATCACGTAAGCCACGTTAATGCAAACGCTACAGCCTACTGTTGGAAGTCTTTATCAACGCGGTAATAAACCGTTCCTGCTGTGTGTTTTGCTCGTACTGTAGTGGAGAATCTGGTGCAGGAAAGACTGTCAACACCAAACGGGTCATCCAGTACTTTGCGACAATCGCAGGGTCTGGGGACAGGAAAAAAGAAGCTGCTGCCTCTGGAAAACTACACGTAATAATATAACGGATTCACACTGGTGTTACAAGTAGTCTACTTATACTCTGCCGATGCATATATCTGTAACCAAGTCACTTTCTAATATTTTATTTTGCTCTTTCTGGCGCTGTAGGGAAATTTGGAGGACCAGATCATCTCTGCTAATCCTCTGCTTGAGGCCTTTGGAAATGCCAAAACTGTCAGAAATGATAACTCCTCGCGTTTTGTGAGCGAAAAGAGAGATTTTGCTTGTGTCCAAAACTGATTTGTCACCTTGTTTCTGGGATGTGCAAGTGTTTTGGTTTTTTTTTCGTCTTTTTCTTTTTCAGGGCAAATTCATAAGAATCCACTTTGGAACCACGGGCAAATTGTCTTCCGCTGATATTGAAACTTGTGAGTTCGAATGCAATGGAGACATAATATTCTGTCGTTAGAGACTTTTGTTCGAGCTCATCCAGTTTTCTCTCGACAGACTTGTTGGAAAAATCCAGAGTTACCTTTCAGCTGGCTGCAGAGAGGAGTTACCATATTTTCTACCAGATCATGTCCAATAAGAAGCCTGAGCTGATAGGTAAAGAAGGAAAGGAAGCCACTGTAACTGTATGTCAAATGGAAACAGCCCTCTTAGTACGTTGTATGTTGTAAGTGGGATATTTCGCATTTATACAGCAAGGCACACATTATGTTTCCATCCAGAGACTCTCCTCCTCACCACCAACCCTTACGACTACCCATTTGTCAGCCAAGGGGAGATCAGCGTGGGCAGCATTGAGGACAGTGAGGAGCTGATAGCCACGGATGTAAGTCAGATCTACAAACTTTCTCTTCTCCATCATTGCTGTCATTCACAGGCGCTTACATCAGCCTTGCTATGATCTGCTTTTTAGAGCGCCATCGACACCTTAGGCTTCACCGCAGAGGAGAGGATTGGCATCTACAAGCTAACAGGCGCTGTGATGCATTATGGGAATATGAAGTTCAAGCAGAGGCAGAGAGAGGAGCAAGCAGAGCCAGATGGGACAGAGGGTAACTGATTCTACCATCTTCTTTTAAGGTTTTTTTTACCGATGAAAGTCTTTTTCTATGATTGATTGCGTGTTTATTTTCACGTCGTGCACACGATGTGCCCACACGCGCTTACAAGACGCCAGAATCACAGTTGCAGTGTTAAAACATTTACATACTTTTCATTTGATCACAAAGTTACAGGTTATTTTACAGCTGGGTCTGAAACAAGAATATTCTGCCGTTTTTTTCCCAGGCTTGGCAGAGAAAATCTGCAATAAAAAAAAGTTCCCTTCCTAAAACATAACTCAAGTTTTTCATAGTCATCCAGCCAAAAGAAATCAGCAAAAACAGAGGACAGTTTACTGAAAAGAACATGTAAGCTGGGCAGGCGAACACAAAATGAACCTCATTCTCAGTTTCACCACCTCCAGTCGCTTTTTTCAGTTTACATTTATCGACATTTTCTACCTCTTCTATGGAAAAGTTTGCATTCAAAAACATCAGCTGTCATTTCAGATTCCATTACAGCTTTTAAACTAGTTATTCCCTTAAAAAAAAAACACCAAATGACTTATTGCAGCCAGAAAAATTTACCTGCAACGTCCTTTTCCCAGTTTTGTAAGACAACCCCTGGAACAGAGCAATGTTCTCCCTTCTCTAGTTTTACTTCCATGGGCATTCCTGGGGCCAAATCTACTAATCTCAGTCCAAAACAGTTGTGGGGTTATGAGCTTGTAAATAATCAATATGCAATGAAAGACCTCTATTAAAGTTGTATTTCACAGTGCGTAACGTCTCATCAAATTTAGTTAGTCTTGTCTTTAAGTCTGTGTTCAGACCTTCTCTCTGCATCGTAAAACGATTTTTCTCTGCTGTTCTTAGACTGCCCCACCGGGTCGGCAAATCCTGAGTCCAGCAGGATTTTCTAAGGCCCTTGTTGCTGCTAGAGTTCATTTTAACACATTTACTCAATTCTCAATGAATATAGACACACACTCAATAATATCAAGCATCCAAGTCTTTTTGGCTATTTCTCATATACCCCCCCGAGGGTCTCAGTTAACTTGTTTGGGGTGAAAACACCAAACACAATCATTTAAGGCTTCATGTGGAACAGTAACATGATCTACCACCGCTTTTCCTTTAACTGATGCCATTCTACCATTGAGCACACACCATTTTGCGTCTTTAAAAAGCTCACTTAATAATTCACACACAGCTGCCTAGGTTATGTCTGTTAGGGATATTATCCACATCACTTACACAATCACCCACACAAATAAACAGCATCCACATCAGACAGACTAAACAGACTGCAGGAAATAAGGGAAAATAACAAACAATACTCAGAGAATCTGTTCTTAAATCGTAGTGCTACTATTCCCTCCACTTATTTGTCTTTTACTTCATAACTCTCCAACAGTCCCCCCCCCGGTCCTTTAACTGCCGTTCTGTGCATTATTCTGTCATGTCCAAACCAGGTATACGCCTGCAAATTCATAGTTTCATTATATGTTTCATTAAGTGAAACAACATCAGGGTTATGGTCAAGTAGTATTATTTTTCTAAATTCACAGCCATTTAGGTTCCAGTGCACTATTGCGAGACATTCCATTCAGTAAAGTGGTCATCAATTGCTCGAGTGGCACTCCAGCTGATCACGTCTCTTCACATCTCATCAGTCAATAATATCATCCTGCTAATCTGTTAGTCACACTCCTATTGCTAGTGCTATAGTCACTGCTAGTACGCTGGTTGCTGTTTGTGTTGTCTCTCTCTCTCTCTCTCTCTCTCTCTCTCTCTCTCTCTCTCTCTCTCTCTCTCTCTCTCTCCACCCAACATGGACCCCTACAGAAGCCGCCCACATTGAGCCTGGGTCTGTTCCAGGTTTCTTCCCGTTAAAGGGGAGTTCTTCCTCCACTGTTGCTCAGTATAATATCTGATGCTGCTCATGTGATAATTCTTGAATCCTTCATGTTGAATTCCTGAATCGTTGGGTCTCTCTCTAATTAAAGAGTTTGGCCTAGACCTGCTCTTTGTGTAAAGCATCTTGAGATAACGCTGTTGTGAATTGGCGCTATATAAATAAAGATTGATTGATTGATTGATCGATCAGTCTCCCGCTAGAAGAGCTTTTCTATGTGTGACTTCGCAGAGTTAATGATAACATGGCCAAATCTTTCATTGTCTCCCAAATAGTTTGCTTACATTGAAGCACAACCACTCTAATTTACAGGTTATGATTGATATCCTGTATACAAACACCTATTTTCATCTTTTTCTCCGTCTTACCAAGCCTTTTTTTCTCTGCTATCATGCTCTGATTTCTCTGACCTGATCCGTTTCTTTGATCAGTGGCTGACAAAGCAGCTTACCTGAAGGGCCTGAACTCTGCAGACTTGCTGAAAGCTCTGTGTTATCCAAGAGTGAAGGTTGGGAATGAGTATGTGACCAAAGGGCAGACTGTCCAGCAGGTACATGTGTGTTTTCTCACCTGTTACAGTACATCGCTGCCTATAATAGTCGATGCTTGCCTCAGTAACCTTCTCATTGCGACTAATACTGTGCAGTTGAGGGGAAAATGAATGCTATGATAACCTTAAAGCTGCACTTTTCAGTATGTTTGCAATCGATCAAATGACTTTGTGTAATCTGAAAGGTGCTGCAAGTGGCATCAGAGGATTACCATCCAACTCAGCAGCTCTACTGAGCTTCTTTTAGGTCATATGATATTGTTCAAACATCTTATTTCACTAATTATTATTAAACTTTATTGTCCCAGAGGGGAAATTCTTTTTCACAGCACTGATTCTGCTTGACAAACTGACAGTCAGCCGGTAGACATGACAAACACAACAACAGCAGACTTAACAATACTTCACAAGACAACAACACTTCCCACTACCTTTACACATAGACAAAAACACAGACAAAGCAAACAGCCATAGACACACTCAGCGGGGTCTGTTGTTCAGCGCTGTTATGACAGTTATGACGGGTGTGGGAAGACCTATTATTTTAGCAGCAGTGTTGGTTACCCTTGTGAGTCTGGTCCGATTTTTGGTAGTGAGCATGGTGAAGAAACAGGTGGAACAATACAGTAAAACTGACTGAATGATGCTTTGATAAAGTAGCAGTAGAAGATGAGGAGTAACATGGAGTCCTTTAAGTTTACGGATGACTGACAGTCTTTGGTGGCTTCTTTTCTGAATGTCCATAATGTGCTGATCATGAATATGATAATGAATTAGGATCTCACTGGTGCATGTCATTGTGCAGGTCTACAATTCTATCGGTGCTTTGGCCAAATCAGTCTATGAGAAGATGTTTCTGTGGATGGTCCTCCGCATTAATCAGATGCTGGACACCAAGCAGCCCAGGCAGTTCTTCATCGGAGTCCTGGACATTGCTGGGTTCGAAATCTTTGATGTAAGTTGCCACTGAATGGTGAATGGTTGACGTACTTGTATGGTATGTTTCAAGTTTGCCAACTGTGCAATCAGGAAGCATTGAGTCTTGCACTTGCTTTATAATGAAGAAATGTGGCTCATGTTCGAAATGGTTTGCTTTGCAGTATAACAGTCTGGAACAGCTGTGTATCAATTTCACCAATGAGAAACTGCAACAGTTTTTCAACCATCACATGTTTGTGCTGGAGCAAGAAGAGTATAAGAAGGAAGGCATCGAGTGGGAGTTCATCGACTTTGGGATGGACCTAGCTGCCTGTATAGAGCTCATTGAGAAGGTCAGTTCAGACTGATATGATATTACAGAAATAAGTGCCTTTAAATAAGATGCTTTTTGTGTTAAAACAAAACCTGTCTGTCCTCAATAGCCGATGGGCATCTTTTCCATTCTTGAAGAGGAGTGCATGTTTCCCAAGGCATCGGACACCACCTTCAAAAACAAGCTGTATGACCAACATCTTGGAAAATCAAACAACTTCCAGAAGCCCAAGCCCGTCAAAGGCAAGGCTGAGGCTCACTTCTCCCTGGTTCACTATGCTGGCACCGTGGACTACAGCATCACAGGCTGGTTGGACAAGAACAAGGACCCGCTGAATGAGACTGTAGTCCAGCTCTACCAGAAAGCCAGCCTCAAACTACTGGCGTTCCTATACTCTACCTATTCTTCACTTGAGGGTAAGAATGTGAGACAACGCAAAGACGGTCAATTCTCAGTGCTTTTATTTCAAGGTTCAGTTTTATGATGAAGATAAGACCACTGTTTCTCCTAGATGGTGGTGCCGTTAAGAAAACAGCAAAGAAGAAGGGCTCATCCTTCCAGACCGTGTCAGCCCTCTTTCGGGTAACTGCATATTAAAACAACACTTGATTACTTCAAATTTGTGAGAATAATTTTGGTCAAATGAAAGCTGAGAGCAATGATCGTTCGGCTTTTCTGTAACTAAGTAACGGCACTGATTGTCTCTGACAGGAGAACCTGGGGAAGTTAATGACAAATCTCAGGAGCACCCATCCTCATTTTGTTAGGTGTTTAATTCCAAACGAAAGGAAAACTCCAGGTATTTCAGGAGCGTCGTGTTATGAGCACTGATCACATTTATCAGACCGTTTAAATGGCACAGTGTCTCAGGCAGCTTGATTACAATGTCGCTCCGGCTCACTTTTAGGGGTCATGGAGCACCATCTGGTTATCCATCAGCTGAGGTGTAATGGTGTGCTGGAAGGAATCAGGATTTGCAGGAAGGGCTTCCCCAGCAGAATCCAGTACGGGGATTTCAAGCAAAGGTAAGAATCAAAGGCTAGGTTTATTAAAAAGAGGTTTATTAACCCTTTCATGGCTGAATTATGATAATAAAGTGTTTTTATTCATCTTTAGGCATGAAAAACAAGGTTATTTTATTTGATGAAGATCTATTTACATGTCCAGTAGCTGAAATATAGCTGGTGATACATGATGTACAATTCAGTGGACATGTGGTTAATCATAATTTCCTCCCAATATAAAATCAATACTTGGTAAATATAGCAATTGCATGACTCCTTAGATGTTACTTGATGTCACCATATTTTTCCATCTTGGTTTTCACTTGCAATGGCTTCCCACTGGGTAGCAGTCAGTGTATGAGATGATGCAGTAGCATCCACTGTAGTTGCTGATGTGCAACTATGCCATCAATGAGTTTTGATGGCATATACAAGAAAACAGCTTTTGAATAGCTGTACACTGTAGTCAATCAATCAATCAATCAATCAATCTTTATTTATATAGCGCCAATTCACAACAGCGTTATCTCAAGACGCTTTACATAAAGAGCAGGTCTAGACCAAACTGTGACCTCTTTGCATGAACGGGTTAAAAGAAATAAAAAAAAAAAAAACTTTTCTCTAACAAGAGTTTTTCTTGTAGGTACAAAGTACTGAATGCTAGTGTGATACCAGAGGGACAATTCATTGACAACAAGAAAGCTGCTGAGAAGCTCTTGGGGTCTATTGATGTGGATCACACGCAGTATAAGTTTGGACATACCAAGGTAAGTTAGTAGCTAAGGGCCTCGGTATGATTGAACTGTCATGCTTATGGGGTCCCTTCCTGAGGCAGCAGGAGGGGAGGCTGCATCCCTCAATTCCCTGTAATTGTCTGAAACAGTCACTGTTGCTGATGACACACTGATGCTTTGTGGTTTAGTATCGCACTAATTCCTGTTTCCTCTAGGTGTTCTTCAAAGCCGGACTCTTGGGTCTACTGGAAGAAATGAGGGATGACAAACTGGCCTCTCTCATCACCATTACTCAAGCCTTATGTCGCGGCTTCCTCAGAAGGAAGGAGTTTCAGAAAATGATGGAGAGGAGGTGATAAAAACTATGAACAGACTATTACTATGAATGCACTTACTATTTGCAACCCAAAAAATTAAGAATGAACTCCACCACTTTCCAGAGAGTCCATTTATATTGTCCAGTACAACATTCGCTCCTTCATGAATGTGAAACACTGGCCGTGGATGAGACTCTACTTTAAGATCAAGCCACTGTTGAGGAGCGCTGAGACTGAGAAGGAGATGGCCATCATGAAAGTGGAGTTTGCCAAGTGTAAAGAGGATTTAGCCAAAGCTGAGACTAAGAGGAGGGAACTCGAGGCCAAAATGGTTTCCCTGCTCCAGGAGAAGAATGACTTGTGTCTGCAGATTCAATCAGTAAGTAAAGAAAACACTACTACACACAATACGTTCCATGTGTTCACAACATTTTATCTGTACACTGCTTTCATGTTCTCCTGGTTCTAATAAATATGTTTTTGAAGGTGGGGGGAAAAGGAAGTGGTTGGTTAAGGGGTGAGCTGCAGCTAGCACGGCAGCAGACCTTGATGTTTCAAATTTCAAGAGGCATTTGCGAGTATACGGCCAGATTTATTAGACCTACGTTCTACATAAATGCAATGTGCTCTTGGTGAACAGGAAAGTGAGAGTCTGGTGGATGCAGAAGAGAGGTGTGAGGGGCTAATAAAGAATAAGATCCTGCTGGAGGCCAAAGCCAAAGAGCTCAGCGAGAGACTGGAGGACGAGGAGGAGGTGAACGCCGAGCTGACTGCCAAGAGGAGGAAGCTGGAGGACGAGTGCTCCGAGCTGAAGAAAGACATTGATGACTTGGAGCTCACCCTGGCTAAAGTGGAAAAGGAAAAACATGCCACTGAAAACAAGGTGTATGTCTGCTGGGGGGTCATCTGAACTCCAAGACCAGAGATTGAAATACTCACTGACTTTTTACTTTACACTCAGGTGAAGAATCTGACTGAGGAGATGTCCTCTCTCGATGACACCATCGCCAGATTATCAAAGGAGAAGATGGCCCTGCAGGAGGCTCACCAGCAGACACTGGATGACCTGCAGGCAGAGGAGGACAAAGTCAACACTCTGACTAAAGCCAAGATGAAACTGGAGCAGCAGGTTGATGACGTAAGTCTATTGCCATTACCATTTGGAGATTGTGACGTGCATATCTTGAAGATGCTTACACATCAAAATGTGTTTCCAGGCGTTGGGGAGTACTGCTGCACATGTCACAAAGTAGTATAAAGCCTTCAGTGTCACTTGAATCAGCTGCGGTCTGAAGAGTACACGTTGGGGATTTGGAGCTAGACAGACGTGAGCTTGCACCTTGAGGCCATATAAGCGACTACTAATATAGGATGTCTGACTGAACTGTGAGCAGTCAAGTTTCATTGCAGGTGTTGTAGGTGCCAGGATGAAGGAGAATGAAGGATGAATAAAAAACAGCATCAATGGAGTACACTTTAAACAATGGATCAACTGATTGTGTATAATGTGGAGGTGGTCACTAGTGACAAACCCACAGAGAATTATCACCTGACTGCACCTCCCTTCACCTCTATGGAGCAGTTCAGTGGCTTTCGTGGTCATAGTTTTTGTTTCTACAGCCCACAACTTTACACCTGTTTCATCACTGTTGTTTTCCCCTGCAGCAGGCAGCTCTTCTCAGTGCATTTAGCTGCTAAAGAGACGGACGTGTCCTTTAGGAAGTGGTGGAGATCAAACACAGTTAAAAGGAGAAGAAGAATTGGACTTGTCTTTGTATATCCACCATGTCAAAGTCCGTCAGTCTATCAGTGTTGTGTTGAAAGATTACTGTGCTGTGTGGCCAGAAAACAATGAATGCAGCTTTAATAATTGTACTGAAACTGTTGCATCGTGTCAGCTTGAGGGTTCTCTGGAACAAGAAAAAAAGGTACGGATGGATGTCGAGAGAGCCAAAAGAAAGCTTGAAGGAGATCTGAAACTGGCTCAAGAATCCATAATGGATTTGGAAAATGACAAGCAACAGCTGGAGGAGCGCCTTAAAAAGTATGTAATGGTGCAGCAGAGTCCAAGCATAACAATAAGTATAGTGCTTTACATGTTCTCTTATCACGTGGGTTGGTTTTACGTAACAGGAAAGACTTTGAATTCAGCCAGCTAGTTGCCAAAATTGAGGATGAGCAGAATGTGGCCATGCAATCTCAGAAGAGGATCAAAGAGCTTCAGGTACTATTCTAAAAACTTTAGGGTTAACTGAAAATTAGCTGCAAAACAATGCGTGATCTTAGGTTTCTGTTGCTTTACCCAGGCCCGCATCGAGGAGCTGGAGGAGGAGACTGAAGGGGAGCGCGTTGCCAGGGCAAAGGTGGAAAAGCAACGGTCTGATCTCTCCAGGGAGCTGGAGGAGGTCAGCGAGAGGCTGGAGGAGGCTGGAGGAGCCACCGCCGCTCAGGTGGAGATGAACAAGAAGCGAGAGGCCGAATTTCAGAAGCTGAGACGGGACCTGGAAGAGTCGACCCTCCACCACGAGGCCACCGCTGCCGCTTTGAGAAAAAAACATGCTGACAGTGTGGCTGAGCTGGGAGAGCAAATCGATAACCTTCAGCGGGTCAAACAGAAACTTGAGAAGGAGAAGAGTGAGTACAAGATGGAGATCGATGACCTCTCCAGCAACATGGAGGTCATGGTCAAATCAAAGGTAAGCTGGACCAGTATGGATATTACACGTGTTCAATAAATCTATACATTTTCATAAACGTATTTTATAAATATTACAGATTAATTATGAGAAGCTGTGTCACTCTCTGGAAGACCAGCTGAGTGAATACAAGGCAAAACACGATGAGAACACTCATCTTATCAATGAAATAAACGCTCAAAGGGCAAGACTGCAGAATGAAAACGGTACGCAACAGAGCTGAATCTTGTTGAACAGATTTCAGGAATCTAATCCTTCTCTATTCGCTTACATTGTTTTCTGAAACGTCTTGAACAGGTGAGATCTCTCGTCTTCTCGAGGAGAAGGAAGCAATACTCTCTCAGATGTCGAGGGCTAAGCTGACCTTCACTCAGCAAATTGAGGAACTGAAGAGGCACGCTGAAGAAGAGACAAAGGTTTGTCGCATTGCTGTGCGATCAGTCCTTCCCTGTGACGGTAGTGGTCGTGGGAGGTCATGGGGCGAACTGTTCGGCTTGGAAATGGAATCTCAACAAAGCTAACACACATGTGTATATATATATATATATATATATATATATATATATATATATATATATATATATATATATACTGACTTGGAGCTGGAGTCTGGGACTACGCAGAATTTTTTTCATTCTGCGTAGAGGAGAAAAGTGTGTGTAGACACCTGCAGGCACCTGATAAATCTAGCTTAGCATAAGATTATCCAGATAAACTCTGATTTTGATGTATGTTAACCACAAGCCAACTGTGCCTCTCTGTTAGGCCAAGAACGCCCTCGCCCACGCTCTGCATTCTGCCCGTCATGACTGCGATCTGCTGAGGGAGCAGTTTGAGGAGGAGCAGGAGGCCAAGGCTGAGCTCCAGAGAGCACTGTCCAAGGCCAACAGTGAGGTGGCCCAGTGGAGAACCAAGTATGAGACTGATGCCATCCAGCGCAATGATGAACTGGAGGAGGCCAAGTGAGAGTTTCTCTCATACATACACTACTCACAAAAAGTTAGGGATATTCAACTTTCAGGTGAAATATGTGGAAAATGTAAAAAGTGAATGCTACAGTGATATTATATCATGAAAGTAGGGCATTTAAGTAGAAGCATGCAATGGTAATTTCTTCATCTTAAACAATTTATTTGAAGAAAATCTAACAACAGTGGAGGGTATACCACAACAAAACATTTTCAGTGTCTCAATAAATTGGGATGTGGCCAAAGGACGTCCACTCCTCTCCTTTCTGTGACTCTTCCAGTCTCTGTATCACTGTTCCAACCTCCTGATGACACTCTGTGACCCTCTAAGCTCAGTGAACACCTCCGTCTGAGGACTTCCTGTTTGAAGCCTCCAGTGTTGAGGTGCTGCTGATCAACTGTTAGGTGTCGTCTTGGTCTCATGATGTCAGAATGTGAACAGCAGGATGAGGAGGACTGTTTAAATACCAATTCTAACTGAAGCAGGAAATGTATTGGTGGATTCATGGATCAAACCTGTTGTGAGTTTTGCTGTGAAGCTTCTTGTTAGAGAACAGCAACTTGTGCAAAAAGTACTGAGACACTGAACAGTTGGACATGTGCATTCAAAGGTTTAGAGAAGGTCACATTAAGTTCACCTGGAAAGGTTAGAATGCATTTTAGGTTCATCCTGAAATTTCACCTGAAAGCTGAATATCCCTAACTTTTTGTGAGGAGTGTATAATACAAGAGTTATGATATTTAGATTTTTGACATGTAAATGACGTAAATCATTATTGATGTCGAACTTTGTTATGCTCAGGAAAAAGCTAGCCCAGCGTTTGCAGGAGGCTGAGGAAGCCATTGAGGCCGCAAATGCCAAGTGCTCGTCGCTGGAGAAGACAAAGCAGAGACTGCAAGGAGAGGTGGAGGACCTGATGGCTGATGTGGAAAGGGCAAATGCTCAAGCAGCTTGCCTGGATAAAAAGCAGAGAAGCTTCGATAAGGTAACAGAGACATCCCACTGCTGGGATCGTTCTAAGCATTCAGTTAGAAAAGTTCAAATCAGCGACCGTCTAAATTTAGTGCACAACATCCTTATCAGGAACAAAACTTTGTGTCTTGCTTAGATTCTGACTGAGTGGAAGCAGAAGTACGAAGAGAGTCAGGCTGAGCTGGATGGATCACAGAAGGAGTCTCGCTCCCTCAGCACCGAGCTCTTCAAAATTAAGAACTCTTACGAGGAAGCTCTGGAGCACCTCGAGGTCCTCAAGCGAGAGAATAAAAACCTGCAACGTATGTATATTACTGTAAGAGCAGAGTTCATCTGGAACATGATCTTCAGGATCTTGAAAAAACACTACTAATGCCAAGGATGCTATGTTGATATGTGATATGCTGACAGGAAGCACTAGACAGTCGTGCATCCTCCCCATATATGACATGATTAGAAGAATTCATTTTAGTTTGTTTTCATTTGGCTGTTAATTGAAGATACCTATTTACATTTTTAGAGGAAATCTCTGATTTGATTGAACAACTTGGAGAGAATGGCAAAGCCATCCATGAGCTGGAGAAGACTAAGAAACAAACTGAGACTGAGAAGACAGAGATCCAGACTGCTTTGGAAGAAGCTGAAGTACCCTGGCATAATAGAAAGAAATTATTTACACCTTGAAGTCGCATCCCTGCGTTTGTCAATGTTTCTGTATTCACCTGCACTCCAGGCTTCTCTGGAACACGAGGAATCCAAAATTCTGCGCGTCCAGCTGGAGCTGGCTCAAGTGAAAGGAGAGGTCGATCGCAGGCTGGCCGAGAAGGACGACGAGCTCGAGCAGATGAAGCGCAACCACCAGCGCATCGTGGAAACTATGCAGTCTGCCTTAGATGCTGAGACGCGCAGCAAGAACGACGCCATGAGAATCAGAAAGAAGATGGAGGCGGACCTCAACGAGATGGAGATCCAGCTGAGCCATGCCAATCGGCAGGCAGCTGAAGCCCAGAAGCAGCTGAGGAACATGCAAGCCCACCTCAAAGTAAAGTGTCGCTCACTGGCAGCCTCATCGCAAGAGTTTAAAACCCATTTGGGTTAAATCACACAACTTTAACCGTCCCGTCTCTCTGCAGGAGCAAACCCTTCACCTGGACGAGGCACTGCGGAGCCAGGAGGACCTGAAGGAGCAGGTGGCCGCGGTGGAGCGCAGGAGCAGCCTGATGCAGGCAGAGGTGGAGGAGCTCAGGGCCGCCCTGGAACAGTCAGAGAGAAGCCGCAAACTAGCTGAACAGGAACTGGCTGATGCGTGCGAGCGAGTGGGGCTACTGCACTCTCAGGTGAGCAGCATTATTACAATCTACAGATCTCTGAGGAGAACGAAACAGCCGAAAGAATTTGATCAGAATTGATCAGATCCCCAGAAACACCAGACTCCAAATGACTGCTGTGTAACTTTGTGAGGCATAAATGTAAATCAGCTTTTATTTACAGTTTCTTAATCCCTCTCTGGCTACAGAACACAAGCCTCCTCAACTCCAAGAAGAAGCTGGACGCAGATGTCAGCCAGCTGCAGGGTGAAGTGGAAGATGCAATCCAAGAGGCTCGGAATGCAGAGGAAAAAGCCAAGAAAGCGATCACAGATGTAAATGTTCTACACTTCACTGCTATAATAAGCACTTACATATTTGTATAGTGTGATTAATAACTGCAAGTAAACGTGATAATGATTCAGGAGCCCGGTTGTCCCTCTGAGCGCTGCTCTTGTCGTGTTCACACAGGCGGCCATGATGGCAGAGGAGCTGAAGAAAGAGCAGGACACCAGCAGCCACCTGGAGAGGATGAAGAAGAACTTGGAGGCCTCTGTGAAGGATCTGCAGCACCGCCTGGATGAGGCTGAGAACCTGGCTTTGAAGGGGGGCAAGAAGCAACTCCAGAAATTGGAAGCTCGGGTATCACACTCGTCTTTATGAGATCCATTTCGCGTTATTGAGAGTAAAAACGGCAGCTGAGGTTGGGTTTGAACTTCCATCTCGCAGGTGCGTGAACTGGAGGGTGAAATGGAGGGTGAACAGAAAAGAGCTGCTGAAGCCATCAAGGGAATCCGTAAATATGAGAGGAGAGTGAAGGAGCTCACTTACCAGACTGAAGAGGACAAGAAGACCGTTGCTAGGCTGCAGGACCTGGTAGACAAGCTGCAGCTCAAAGTCAAGGCGTACAAACGTCAGAACGAAGAAACCGTAAGATCTTTGAGTGACGGAAAAACAAACGAGAACCATTGTTTTATCGTGGGTTTGGCCAACACGAGCTTATGTTTTTGTGTTACAGGAGGAGCAGGCAAATGCTCACCTCGCAAAGCTAAGGAAGGTGCAGCATGAGCTGGAGGAGGCGCAGGAACGGGCCGACATCGCTGAGTCCCAGGTCAACAAGATGAGAACCAAGAGCAGAGAGTTTGGAAAGGTAACACTGGATGCGTCTATTCTTGAGTCCGAGGCTGCACCAGATGCAGTTTTTTCTCTTTGGTTGCACCAGTTTTGGTTCCTGTATTTAGAAGACCATCACATTTTAAGACGGTCGGCTTTTAATATTCAAAAAAGCTTAAAGATTTTCTTTTTCTTTTCTCTGCTTTCCTGTCCTATTCCGCCCCGTCCCGTCCCGTCCCGTCCCGCCCCGTCCCATCTCAGGCTGCTGAATCTGAGTAGACCTTGCAGTGATGATGCAGACTTCCCCTCTGCAACTTCGTAGTACAAGTAGAAACTCGCCAGAGTTAACAAACCATACTGTGTTGCTGTGAGATTATAGTAGAATAAAGCAGTGTGAAGCATGAGCTTTGTCTGTTTTTTTCTCCACAACAAGTGACACGTATCGTCCATCATTAGATAAAGTGTATAGGCAAAACAAAGCAATGCGTCTGCAAACCAGAACAAGTGAGTGGGAACTGAGTATTGATCGTATCATTCTTGATGTATTTACAGGTTAGCTAAACTATCTAGTGCTAATTAGCCCGTCGTAGAAGTCACTGTAACATATAATCAGTTTCGTAGGAGTGTGCAGTTTATATAAGTCCCCCCCCTCAGCGTGTGCAGTTTGCATCTAATTTGAGCATCTGTTTGCAGAGATCAGGGCGGATCCCAGCAGAATGCCTGCTGACATTTACATTCTGAGTTAAAATAGCCGTCCTCCTCACTGTCTCTTATCTACATGCGATAACTGATGCCAGCATGCGAGCGGTGGATTAACCATGATTAGACCAAACTCATCAAAGGAGCATGTGGACCAATTAGACAGGCTTCAGAGGATTCATGATTCAAGATGAAGCATGTATTTAACTGTGTCACTCCACCCTCAAACCTGTTTAGCGCATGCGACACACAGATTCTCTACTGTTTTCTTTAGTCTCTCTTGTCAGCGTCCTCAGTGTTACAGGAATTCATTTGTCTGAGACCCAGATTAGAAGTTAAAGTCTGACATGGGAGTATAATACTCATTTCTGTCATACTTACAGATACCCACTGTTTTAAGCAGCAAATATACTTGATGTATTAGGAGATAATTAACACGACAGGAAAACATGACAACACACGTTTCCTATCCTGTTCATTCTATTAGTTTGAACCCCCCCAGTGAAACCCTGGCCACAGCCCAGCATTTGATTCCAAAAAGAGATGAATCACTTAGAGCTGTAAAACTCATCATGCAAATGCCCTTTCACATTTTCTACATTTTTAATAATCAGGCAACGCTTACAAGACAATAAAACCACTTAACCCCTCTGCAATTCAATTCAAACAAGATATTTGCCATATCCCTATATATCTCTAAGACAGATTCATCTTGTTCACACACCTGTAAAATGTGTTTTGTGTTATCATTTGTCAGAGGGTGAAATTGATTTGCGTTTTGTTTATCTAATAACCTGAGCTGGATGCGTCATAAAGAGCCTCTCTGTCAAAGTGAAGAGGTCACACAATCACAGACTGAAGATACTCAGGTGTCAGTGAGAGACTATAACAACTCAGATCTTTTGCTTATAGAAAAACTCCAGTATTTCAGTAATACTCCAGTATTATCCCTTAAATTAAAGTAGCAATTACCCTTATGACTGCTGTCTCTGCTGCATTACATTATGTAGTGTGTGCAGCCAGGATGTCTGATATTCATTCACACTATGATGCACTATGAAGAAAATACATCCAGCACGTCGTGGTTAATAGTGCTGCTGACGGGGTAACCATGGCAACTCCTGTGGCGTAGAGACGTGCTCTCAGCTCAGCGATTAGACCCACAATTTCTAGTGATGTCATCACATAGTCATATCATATCTTATGTATATTTATGTGCACAGTAGGCAGCAGTAACTCTAGGGAAGGCTTGGCCTTCTCTTTTGGTAACTTGATTGGATATAAGATGATGTTGTTATCAGTAACACTGTGATTTGAGTTATTTAATGTGCTCAGTTTGAGATGATCTGATTTAAATGATGCGCCTGGAGACAAAGCAGCATCGGAATCCTCCAGGTCCATTTGTGTCTGTTCACACACAGACCTCCCCACAATCATAAACACATGTTGATCTTTTCCTGCATTATGAAATACTTGTAGTCATCGCACAGCAGCAGCAGCATCGATACGCACGTCACCAAATACAGAAAATTGCTGTGTGCATTTTAGGCACGTGGCACAGCCGCGGTTAGTGCATTAATCACTGAAATATTTCTACAGGACAGGATCAGACAGCACAGATCTGAAACTGACTGTCAGGGGTTTTGCTGTTAAACACGTTCCAAATGTTTTCCTCCAATAAAGCATTTGGAAGATGGAAGTTGTCCTCAGGATGAGACCAACCCCATCACAGCTGGACATAGAAAAAGAGATGTGTGTATATAAGGGAGGAAGAACCCCACCACCTCCCCAGACCTCCACCCACAGAGCAGAACCTCTGCTATGCCAGACTGGAGATCAGCCACCTTAGGCAGCAGTTCTCCAGCAGATGGCAGCAGACTTGGCCTCTGCCGAAGCAGCTATCCTCCAGCTAGAAGGGAGCAGTCTGACTTCTGTGCTCTACATGACTGGAGGTCACCTGCTGGGTGCAGGAGTGCCCAGTGTGCTGAAGATGCAGCACACTGGGCCTCTCTGCAGTAGCAGCTGATCTGATCAGCCTGGAGCAGAAGCTCAGACTGGCAAGCTCAGAACCTTAGAGCTGTCCAGCTTTCTCCTCTGTGGGAGGAGGTCTGAAGCTGGAAGCTCACCGTGGGTCCTATTTACAAACTTCTGTCCCCACACTGGACATGTCATCAGTATGATGTCACATTCTGTATTATGACACACACAGTATGATGTCACATACAGTACTTTACTGTGTATTTGATATTCAGAATCAGAATCAGAATCAGAATTACTTTAATATTACACACAGCTCAAAAAGAATAAGAACAAGAATACACTTCAAACACAAAGTAAAATATAAATATATAAAAGTATGAATTAAAAAAAAAGATGTATTAAAAATTATTATTACAAATTATTACACAGAGGTAAATTACTGCACCAGGTGAGTCCAGAGTCTTATAATAATAATAATAATAATAATAATAATAATAATAATACCACTACTAATAATACTACTAATAAAAATATATAACAACATGCACAATCATAGTAAGGCGCTGTACTATATAATACCAATAATACTACTACCACTACTACTACCACCAACAATAATATATAACAACATGTACACTCAGAGTGAGGCGCTGTACCATATTATAATAATAATAATAATAATGATACAAATAATACCACTACTACTAATAATAATATATAACAATGTGTACCTTCTAAGTGAGGAGATGTGTTATATAATACTACTACTACCACTACTACTACTACTACCAACAATAATATATAACAACATGTACACTCAGAATGAGGAGATGTATTATATAAATTATAATAATAATGATAATAATAATAATGATGATAATAATAATATAAAATATATACAACAACATGTACACACAGAGTGAGGAGCTGAATCATATAATAATAATAATGATAATAATAATAATAATAGTAATAACATACAACAACATCAGAGTGGGGAGTTGTATAGATTAATGGCCACAGGCAGGAATGATTTCCTGTGGCGCTCTGTAGTGCATCGTGGTACAATTAGTCTGGCCCTGAAAGAACTCCTGTATCTAACCAGCACTTCATGGAGTGGGTTGGACACATTGTCCAAAATAGCTCCCACTTTGTGAAGCACTCTCCTCTCTGACACCACCGTCAGAGAGTCGAGCTTCACTCCCACAACGTCACTGGCCCTGCGGATCAGTCTGTTCAGTCTATTGACATCCTCTACCCTCAGCCTGCTGCCCCAGCATACCACAGCATAGAACATAGCACTGGCTACCACAGACTCATAGAACATCCTGAGCATAGTCCTGCAGATGTTGAAGGACCTCAACCGCCTCAGAAAATACAGACGGCTCTGGCCCTTCCTATAAAGGGCATCAATGTTTAATTCAATTGTTTAATGTGGTTTGGATGTTTTTATTCCTACCCTTTGGAGGTGGGTTTCTTCCTGCGGTAGTCACCTCTCCTGGTTAAACCTCAGGCTCACTTTGGCTTCTTTAAGACTTCAGGTCTTCCAAATGATTAAAAATGTACACTTAAGAGGAAGAAATGAACTGAAACAGGTTCAGTCACCACCTTGTAATTAAAACAGTTATTAAAACAATATTCCAGTTAATACCAAACAACATAACATAATAACAATATTCAGATAGTAATATTTCAAAATGTAAAATAAATGTATTATTATCTATTTGATCTATTTTTGAGAGAATGAAAGAATTGCATGAAATCAGGTCACATCTTTGTGATTCTGTTTTTAACCAAAATTAAACATAAATGTCAGAAATGAACTATTTTTAAAATCAATTTGTTGGCGGTGACATGATGAAGACCAGCATGCAGTAACTTTCTCGTGGCCTCTTTTACGTCCTGACAGTTGAGAAATCTACTTTTTTAAAGCAAAAGGTCCTTCTGTCTATTTCAGGACAATACAAATGAACTTCAATTATTTTCTATACTGAATCCTTGAACAGTAGACGAGTGAATGATTTGTCCTGTTCCTTTATTATTTTAATCCAGATGTCTAACCTGGTTGTTCCTGCAGTGTGGACACTTGCTGCAGGCTTCCCTGAACCCTCCCTGCCTGGCATGCAGAGATTCTCCTTCTCCTCCAGTAGTCACGGTCTCTCAGGTGGACGGACACATCACACTGCAACAATACACACAGTCCTGTTAGACTGAGGGTCTGCACGTCCCGTAAAAGCAACAAGTGGCATTGAATCATGATTTCATCATTTCCAGTGGAAAACTTTGTGAAATTCCTTTTCACAAACATAGAATCAAAAGAACCTTTTCACCAAGGACCTCTGCTGTCCCCCAAAAGTTCACCTCCAAATGAACCTGCTGGAGGCCCCAGAGCAACACTGAGCTACATGGCTCAGATGAACATCCATACCTCACACTCTCTGTGCAGTGTCAGCTGTGTTTCTATGCTGGAATACTAACACATGTTGTTTCACATCTACGTTGTGGTAACACAATCATTGAACAATATATAACATGTAAACACAACACTGAAGGTCAATCAATCCCTGCAAATCCTCCACAGACTAAAGTCTGTATGGCCTGGAAGAGGGAGAGACTTCTTTTATTTTATGTGGACATGATGAGAATGTTTGGACTGCCCGTAGGAGACCGCCGGTCTGTGTATCAAGCAGGAAAATGTCCATTCATAGTTCTTCCACCAGACATAGAATTTGTTGGAGAAGCTTCTTCAAACTGAGGAGAAAGTAAAGTTTCAGGTTAGTTTGTGTCTGAGAGTCAGAGAGAAGCTGCAGGACCTTTTTATACAGGACCTGTAGAGCTGATTCCAGAACTGATTTAGTGCAATGTTATCAATACAAATACATCCAGGGTAGCTCCTGTTCTTCACTTCTTATGTGTGAGTTGTTGTGGCCGAGTGGTAAAGGCGATGGACTCGAAATCCATTGGGGTCTCCCCGCGCAGGTTCGAATCCTGCCGACAACGAGCTGATGTTAATATACTTAATGCTAGATATGGTACATTTCCACATGTAAGTTGGCTATGATGATTAATTAGCACAATAAGACAACACTATGCTTATGTTCAGAGAGGAAAGCTTTGACAGGAATTATTAAGTACATAAATAGACTAATGACCCTAATAATGCACCAACTGTCTCACCTGCTTTAACACCCACAATGTTGTTTAAGATGTTCTGTGTGGTCACAGTGATTTAGGAATATGCAACATGTGAACACACCTTTGAACAAATGAGGGTCTTAAAGCAGATTTTGATACAGATGCCCTCCTGGAGAGAGGGCCTCAAAGTCAGGTAACAAAGGCCCTTATCATGTCAGTAGGTATCATGTTCCCAAATACATTTCTAATTAAATTACATCCATGTAAGAAGGCATCCTATATAAGAAAATGAGATTAAAATGACAAAGATTATTGAAATAATTTCTAAGCATGGAGAGCGACAGTGGAGAGGGAAGAGAAGCACCGTACAGGACATCATTAGATCACATTGTCAGGTACTAAATAAAACCTGCTGCACAGACGCACATAATACAGTACATTCAAAGCAATGTTATTGGAAATAATAATAATAATAATATAATAGATATATGCACTAAGACAATATTATGCATTATTCTATTATATTGGTTAATATTATGATATTATATTAAATATTAGGTATTTGGTCACAAGCCAAAGTACTGGATAAACTTAAATGTTGACTTCACCGTGGTGCTGGGTGACAAAGGATGACCAAAGTTATTACAATTCATGCTGAGGGTGACATGAATGTGTCTGCACCAAATATTGTGCCAAACTATTCAGTAGATGGTGAGATATTTCACTAGTACACTGAAAATGTGGACCAGCTGGTGGCACTAGAGGAAAAACAAGGGTCACTAGGATTGATTCCCTGGGCACTCTGGATCTCTGTACCAACGTTCATAGCAATTCCTGGATTATTGAGTTATTTTTTTTTAAATTAATGTGGAGTCGGTGTGTAACTTTGCCAAAACAATGTCGGACTCCGTAGTTTTCTCTGGTCCCCTGCCCAACCTGACCAGTGATGACATGTACACCCGCATGTCATCATTTAACCGCTGGCTGTCGAGGTGGTGCCCAGCTAACAATGTGGGCTTCATAGACAATTGGAAGTCTTTCTGGGGAAAACCTGGTCTCATTAGAAGAGACGGCATCCATCCCACTTTGGACGGAGCTGCGCTCCTATCTAGAAATATGGTGAAGTTTATTAGTCCTAAAACTTGACAATCCAGAGTCGAGACCAGGAAGCAGAGCTGCAGTCTTACACACTTCTCGGCTCCTCCATTAGAACAGTCACCCACCCAACATCCCCTAGAGACTGTGTCTGTCCCCCGACCACTCAGACCATTTAGATCTATTAAGTCCAACAGGAGAGGAGTTCAGCATAAACATTTAATCAGAGTTAATACCACCACTGGCACTATGAAACAGGACAGGAGAGTTAAATGTGGACTTTTAAACATCAGATCTCTGCCATCCAAAGCTGTTTTAGTAAACGATCTGATATCTGACCATGAAATTGATTTATTGTGTCTGACTGAAACCTGGCTACGTCCTGAGGAGTATGTTAGCCTTAATGAGGCCACTCCTCCCAGTCATATTAATACTCACATTCCCAGAGATTCTGGACGTGGAGGTGGAGTTGCAGCAATCTTCAACTCTAGTTTAATAGTCCAACCTAGACCCAAACTTAATTATAACTCCTTTGAAAGCCTTGTTCTTAGTTTTTCACACCCAACCTGGAAAACTCTAAAACCAGTGTTGGTTGTCACAGTGTACCGCCCTCCTGGTCCGTACTCTGAATTCTTAACAGAGTTTTCAGAGTTTTTATCAGACTTAGTCCTTACTGTGGACAAAGTGATTATAGTAGGTGACTTTAATATTCATGTGGACAATGATAATCATAGTCTCAGCACTGCCTTTGTCTCACTTTTGGACTCAATTGGCTTCTCCCAGAGTGTAAATGAACCAACTCACTGTTTTAACCACACTCTTGACCTTGTTTTGGCTGATGGTGTTGAAACTGAACAGTTAACAGTCTTTCCACATAACTCTATTTTATCAGACCATTACCTGATAACATTTGATTTCTTGCTACAGGACTACGCACTATATGACAGGGAGGTCCTCACTAGATCCTTATCTGATAGTGCTGTTGCCAAATTTAAGGAGGTGATTCCTTCAGTATTTCAGCCAGTGTGTCCCTGTGCTGTGGATGACCCCCATGTTAATCTCAGCCCCTCCCAAATTGATTATCTGGTCCATAGTGCTGCAGGTTCACTGCGAATGACACTAGACTCTATTGCCCCTCGAAAAAAGAAGAGAATTAAAGAAAAGAGACAAGCTCCCTGGTATAACTCCCAGACACGTGAGCTTAAGCAACACTCACGAAGGCTAGAAAGGACATGGCGGGCCACCAAAGTGGAAGAATCCCGTTTAATCTGGCAAGACAGTGTTAAAACCTATAGAAAGGCCCTCTGTAATGCCAGAGCCGCCTACTACTCCTCATTAATAGAAGAAAATAAAAGCAACCCTAGATTCCTTTTTAGCACAATAGCTAGGTTGACAAGGAGCCAGAACTCTATTGATCCTTGTGTTCCCTTAGAGCTCAGCAGTAACGACTTCATGAGCTTCTTTAATGATAAAATTCTAACTATTAGGGACAAAATTCAGCACCTCCTGCCCTCAACAGGGTCTGGTCCAACCTCAAACCTAGGAACCATAGAAACAGCTGTTAGACCTGATGTGTACTTGGACTGTTTTTCTCCAATTGATTTTGCTGAATTGACCTCAATAATCTCCTCATCTAGACCGTCAACATGTCTCCTAGACCCCATTCCTACTGGACTCCTTAAAGAGGTCCTGCCCCTAATTAACACGTCCTTACTGGATATGGCAAATCAGTCTTTACTAACAGGCTATGTACCACAGTCCTTTAAAGTAGCAGTAATTAAACCTCTCCTGAAAAAGCCTACTTTTGATTCAGGTGTGTTAGCTAACTATAGACCTATATCCAACCTTCCCTTTCTCTCCAAGATCCTGGAGAAAGTCGTAGCTAATCAGCTGTGTCATTTTTTAAACTCTAATAGCCTATTTGAGGATTTTCAGTCAGGTTTTAGAGCGAACCACAGCACAGAGACAGCACTGGTGAAGGTTACAAACGACCTCCTTATGGCATCAGACAGAGGACTTCTCTCTGTCCTGGTCTTGTTAGACCTGAGTGCTGCTTTCGACACCATTGACCATCACATCCTGTTACAGAGACTGGAACAGTTCATTGGTATAAAAGGAACTGCATTAAGCTGGTTTAAGTCCTATTTATTAGATCGATTTCGGTTTGTACATATTAATAATGAATCCTCTGTCCACACTAAGGTTAGACATGGAGTTCCACAAGGTTCAGTGCTTGGACTAATACTCTTTATCTTATATATGCTTCCTCTGGGAAGCACTCCATTAATTTCCACTGTTATGCAGATGATACACAATTATATTTATCAATAAAGCCAGATGAACAAAATCAGTTGGCTAAACTTCAAATCTGCCTTAAGGACATAAAGTCCTGGATGAGCAGCAACTTTCTGCTGCTAAATTCAGATAAAACTGAAGTTATTTTACTTGGCCCCAGACACCTCAGAGACAGCTTTTCTACTACCATAACTGCTCTGGACGGCATTACTCTGGCCTCCAGCTCCACTGTGAGGAATCTGGGAGTCTTATTTGATCAGGATTTGTCCTTTAACTCCCACATTAAACAGATTTCTAGAACTGCCTTTTTCCATCTACATAATATTGCCAAAATCAGGCCCATCATATCCACTGATGATGCAGAAAAATTGGTCCATGCATTTGTCACTTCTAGGTTGGACTATTATAACTCATTATTATCAGGCTGCCCCAATAAGTCCTTAAAGACTCTCCAGCTGGTCCCAAACGCTGCTGCTCGTGTTCTGACGAGAACTAAAAGAAGAGACCACATTTCTCCTGTACTGGCTTCTCTTCATTGGCTTCCAGTAAAATCTAGAATAGAGTTTAAAATCCTTCTCCTCGCCTACAAGGCTCTTAAGGGTCAGGCTCCATCATATCTTAAAGAGCTTATAATACCGTACTACCCCACTAGAGCACTGCGCTCCCAGAATGCAGGTCTACTGGTGGTTCCCAAAGTCTCCAAAAGTAGTGCAGGAGGCAGAGCCTTCAGCTATCAGGCTCCTCTCCTGTGGAATCTCCTTCCAGTTTTGGTTTGGGGGCCAGACACCCTCTCTACATTTAAGAGTAGACTAAAAACCTTCCTTTTTGACAAAGCATATAGTTTAGGGCTGGCTCAGGCCTTAGATCAGCCACTAGTTATGCTGCTACAGGCTTAGACTGCCAGGGGACTCCTATGGTGCACTGAGCTCCTCTCTATTCTCTATCCTCCTCTTCCTCTCCATCGTTATGTCTCATGTCAGTCAAATGTCTGCCTCTAACTTGCTATCTTCCCCGGAGCCTTTCTGTGCTTTCTCATCTCTCAGGTTCCTGTGGATCCTGGTCCTGGCCCTGCTGATGTGGTTCTCTGGTTCCTGTGGGTCCTGGTCCCGGTCCCGCTAATGTGGTTCTCTGGTTCCTGTGGATCCTGGTCCTGGCCCCGCTGATGTGGTTCTCCATCAGCCAATGGATGTGCGTCTGTCCAAGGCTACAGCCTGTCCGTCCTTGGGAGCTGGATCTCTCCTTCACTGTGGTGCTCCCGGAGGTTTCTCTTTTCCCACTGGATTTTTTGAGTTTTTCCTTCCTGAAGAAGGAGGGTCATAAAGGGCAGGTGATGCCTCGGACTGATCCACCGGACTGATCCATTGGCCTCATCGACTGCTGGACTCTTTATTAGATTGTTCGTTAGCTTACACTTCTTGTTTATTTCAGTGAACTTTGTAAGGCTCTGTGAGACACTCTGTTGTGATATTGGGCTATACAAAATAAATTCAATTGAATTGAAATTGAATTTTAAATTACATATATATTCTCTTTATCTATCCTATCTGGTTTTTACTAACTATACGTTATTCTAGAGCAGAACCACCTGTTCCCATGTGGAGTATAAAACTGGAGTTGAACAGGTAATGGGGGACACAGGATTCAAACCGTGATTGTCCACCCAAATTTTGGAAGCCTGTTTCCATTTATAGCAACGACACCACATCAAATATGCGATTTGGCCGAGTGGTTAAGGCCATGGACTAATACTTGTAGTCATCGCACAGCAGCAGCAGCATCGATACGCACGTCACCAAATACAGAAAATTGCTGTGTGCATTTTAGGCACGTGGCACAGCCGCGGTTAGTGCATTAATCACTGAAATATTTCTACAGGACAGGATCAGACAGCACGGACCTGAAACTGACTGTCAGGGGTTTTGCTGTTAAACACGTTCCAAATGTTTTCCTCCAATAAAGCATTTGGAAGATGGAAGTTGTCCTCAGGATGAGACCAACCCCATCACAGCTGGACATAGAAAAAGAGATGTGTGTATATAAGGGAGGAAGAACCCCACCACCTCCCCAGACCTCCACCCACAGAGCAGAACCTCTGCTATGCCAGACTGGAGATCAGCCACCTTAGGCAGCAGTTCTCCAGCAGATGGCAGCAGACTTGGCCTCTGCCGAAGCAGCTATCCTCCAGCTAGAAGGGAGCAGTCTGACTTCTGTGCTCTACATGACTGGAGGTCACCTGCTGGGTGCAGGAGTGCCCAGTGTGCTGAAGATGCAGCACACTGGGCCTCTCTGCAGTAGCAGCTGATCTGATCAGCCTGGAGCAGAAGCTCAGACTGGCAAGCTCAGAACCTTAGAGCTGTCCAGCTTTCTCCTCTGTGGGAGGAGGTCTGAAGCTGGAAGCTCACCGTGGGTCCTATTTACAAACTTCTGTCCCCACACTGGACATGTCATCAGTATGATGTCACATTCTGTATTATGACACACACAGTATGATGTCACATACAGTACTTTACTGTGTATTTGATATTCAGAATCAGAATCAGAATCAGAATTACTTTAATATTACACACAGCTCAAAAAGAATAAGAACAAGAATACACTTCAAACACAAAGTAAAATATAAATATATAAAAGTATGAATTAAAAAAAAAGATGTATTAAAAATTATTATTACAAATTATTACACAGAGGTAAATTACTGCACCAGGTGAGTCCAGAGTCTTATAATAATAATAATAATAATAATAATAATAATAATAATACCACTACTAATAATACTACTAATAAAAATATATAACAACATGCACAATCATAGTAAGGCGCTGTACTATATAATACCAATAATACTACTACCACTACTACTACCACCAACAATAATATATAACAACATGTACACTCAGAGTGAGGCGCTGTACCATATTATAATAATAATAATAATAATGATACAAATAATACCACTACTACTAATAATAATATATAACAACGTGTACCTTCTGAGTGAGGAGATGTATTATATAATACTAATAATACTACCACTACTACTACTACCACCAACAATAACACATAACAACATGTACACTCAGAGTGAGGCGCTGTACCATATTATAATAATAATAATAATGATACAAATAATACCACTACTACTAATAATAATATATAACAACGTGTACCTTCTGAGTGAGGAGATGTGTTATATAATACTACTACTACCACTACTACTACTACTACCAACAATAATATATAACAACATGTACACTCAGAATGAGGAGATGTATTATATAAATTATAATAATAATGATAATAATAATAATGATGATAATAATAATATAATATATACAACAACATGTACACACAGAGTGAGGAGCTGAATCATATAATAATAATAATGATAATAATAATAATAATAATAATAATAGTGATAACATACAACAACATCAGAGTGGGGGGTTGTATAGATTAATGGCCACAGGCAGGAATGATTTCCTGTGGCGCTCTGTAGTGCATCGTGGTACAATTAGTCTGGCCCTGAAAGAACTCCTGTATCTAACCAGCACTTCATGGAGTGGGTTGGACACATTGTCCAAAATAGCTCCCACTTTGTGAAGCACTCTCCTCTCTGACACCACCGTCAGAGAGTCGAGCTTCACTCCCACAACGTCACTGGCCCTGCGGATCAGTCTGTTCAGTCTATTGACATCCTCTACCCTCAGCCTGCTGCCCCAGCATACCACAGCATAGAACATAGCACTGGCTACCACAGACTCATAGAACATCCTGAGCATAGTCCTGCAGATGTTGAAGGACCTCAACCGCCTCAGAAAATACAGACGGCTCTGGCCCTTCCTATAAAGGGCATCAATGTTTAATTCAATTGTTTAATGTGGTTTGGATGTTTTTATTCCTACCCTTTGGAGGTGGGTTTCTTCCTGCGGTAGTCACCTCTCCTGGTTAAACCTCAGGCTCACTTTGGCTTCTTTAAGACTTCAGGTCTTCCAAATGATTAAAAATGTACACTTAAGAGGAAGAAATGAACTGAAACAGGTTCAGTCACCACCTTGTAATTAAAACAGTTATTAAAACAATATTCCAGTTAATACCAAACAACATAACATAATAACAATATTCAGATAGTAATATTTCAAAATGTAAAATAAATGTATTATTATCTATTTGATCTATTTTTGAGAGAATGAAAGAATTGCATGAAATCAGGTCACATCTTTGTGATTCTGTTTTTAACCAAAATTAAACATAAATGTCAGAAATGAACTATTTTTAAAATCAATTTGTTGGCGGTGACATGATGAAGACCAGCATGCAGTAACTTTCTCGTGGCCTCTTTTACATCCTGACAGTTGAGAAATCTACTTTTTTAAAGCAAAGGATCCTTCTGTCTATTTCAGGACAATACAAATGAACTTCAATTATTTTCTATACTGAATCCTAACCCTAACCCTAACCCTAATTTCCTTTGCTTTACGGGTTGGTATAAACGTTTTTTCTTTTTCCTTCTTTTCCAGTTGTGGTTTTTCCGGTGTGGATTGACGTTGTGATTTCTCCTCCGGGCTAAGGTAAGTTTTCAAGGTAAGTGATATTTAAAGTTTAAGGAAACGTTAGGGTTTAGGTATGCATAAGGGTTGGTTAGGTGTTAGAAATTCTCTCGATGACTCCCCCCACCTCGTCTGACGACTTGGCAGTTGAAAATGGGGAGCCAAAGGCAGGGCACGGGCCTACGCACGTCGCAATATCTCTCTTTTCCCGTCTATTTTTCCTCAACAGGTTTGGTAAGTGTATTGGTTTCTTTCTCTTTCTCTTTTACAGGTTTTTGGTTTTCAGGTGAGTATCCTTACTTTCTTTTCTCCCTTATAGGTTTTGGTTTTCAGGTAAGTATCGTTATTCTCTTTTTCCTTTTCAGGTTTTTGTTCTTCCGGTAAGTGACGTTATTTATTCTATTTTTCTGGTAAGTAACGCTGTTTTTTGTTTAACCTTCTTTATCTAGGTTTAGGTCTTAAGGTGAGTGGAGATAATTATGTCTAATCTGAAAAATTTCCTTTGCTTTACGGGTTGGTATAAACGTTTTTTCTTTTTCCTTCTTTTCCAGTTGTGGTTTTTTTCGGTGTGGATTGACGTTGTGATTTCTCCTCCGGGCTAAGGTAAGTTTTCAAGGTAAGTGATATTTAAAGTTTAAGGAAACGTTAGGGTTTAGGTATGCATAAGGGTTGGTTTGGTTAGGTTTAGGGCAGGTTCCTGACTTGGCTTTAAACCCCGAATGGTTAAGGTCAGGGCTAGGGTGGGGATAGGCTTAAAAATTGGTGATTTTGACGGTCAAATAGGGTTAAACGTTGGAGAACGAAGTGGTTAGGTTTAGGCGTTGAAAAGGGTTAGGGTTAGGTGAAGTGGATTGAACCGCCTCCCTAAGGAGACGGAGGTGCACGGTCCTTCAACACGGCAAGCCTGCTGGGACGTCCTTTTTGACTTTCATTTTCCTTTTTTAGGCTTATTTCTCATTGTTTTTGTTTTCCTATTGTCCTGTTCTTAGGTTCTTTTGGTTTTTTAATTTGAAATTTGAAATTTTTTAAGTCCAATTAGTTAGGCTTCTTTTTCTTTAATTAGTTAGGCTATTTTTTATCCCATTTTGGGCTTTGTTATCCATTATTTAGGTTTTTAATTGTTTTTATAAATTATTTATTAAGTTATTAATACTTCTATTAAATTAAATTCAAATCAAATCAAATTTAAATTAAAACAACTCCCCAAATAAACCCTGTGCCTCTTGCGCGACGTTTCGGGTTCTTTTACCCTTCTTCAGGCTAGGCACATCTTAAAAAACCCATGAATTTAGCTCTGAGATGTTTCCACCTCAGAGATCCCCGGCCGAATGAACAACTAAAGCTGCTTCCCTATTTATAGGTTCCGCCTATTTTGGCTTTTTAGAAACTCTTTTTAGTTTATCCAATTTGGCTTTTAGTTGTTTTAACCCTATAAATGCTGCTTGTTTTTAACTATGAACTATTTTAGCCTATTTTTACTCTGTTTTTAAATATTTTAAGCCTATTTATTAATTTATTAATTAAATTTTTAATGTTAATTTAATTTTTTAATTTTTAACTTAAGTAAATTAATTAATTAATTAAATTATATGGTTAGGGTTAGGGAAACTTAGAGGGTAAGGGTTTAAGATTAAGGGAAGGAACTTAGGGTTAGGGTTAGAAATAAAATTAAGTGGTTAGGGTTAGGGCTAGGGTCTGGGTTAGGGTTAGGGTTAGGGGAAGGCGAATGAGCCTGTCTCCCGAAGGAGACAGGAGGTGCTCGGTCCTTCCTCCAGGCTGGTCTCCCTCCCCGGTCCCCGGACCTCCGTTGTTGGGCAGGCCGCCTTCCACGGCGCACCCGCGTCCAGCGGCCTCTATCGGCCATGGTCGTTTTTAATTTGTATTTATTAATGTAGTCTTTGTTATTTTTTTAATTAAATTTCAATAAAAAGATATGAATTAAATTTATGAATTATGTTAATTTTACTAAAATATGAATTATCAAATAAATCAAATCAAATTAAATCTCTATGAAATTAAATTTTTATGAAATCAAAATTATCCAAACTATTTAAATAATGTGCCCAATGCGACGTTTCGACTATTAAAGTCTTCTTCAGGCAGGGCACAAATTGAAAAAAAACACTGGCTGCTATGGTCCGTCAGCTTTGCTCCAGAGATGTTGTCTCTTCGAAAGTAAGCTTCAGAATGAAGGCAGTATACTATGAGTTTTATTTATACCTGCCTAAATTGCGCCTTTTTTACAATTTGGTTTATTTTAAAAAATAACTTAAATTTAAAACCCATTCTCTACTTTTAAGATATTAAATTACTAAAATGAATTAAAGCTTTTAATCTTTTTGTATTTTAACTATTTATTATTACATTTTAACTTGTTTAATATTTATGAATTTTTAAATTGTTTTTTTATTAATGTAAGTAATTTGAATTTCGTATTAATTGTTTTTACAGCTAATTTATTAAACTAATTTTTATTAATTCAATTTTAATTCTCCAAATTAATTTAAGTAATGAATTTTAACCTAATTAATTTTTTAATTCTCCAATTTTATTCAAATTTATGTATTTTTGCCAATTTAAATTTTAAATTCTCTAAATTAATTCCTACTCATGAATTATCAATTTTACCTATATCAATTTGGATTTAATTCATTATTTATTTTTAATTAATTAATTAAGGGTTAGGGTTAGGAAGGAAATGGAAAAGGTTAAGGTTAGGGTTAGGAATGGTTAGGGTTAGGAAAGATAAGGTAGGAATGGTTAAGGTTAGGGTTAAGGTAGGGTTAGGGTTAGGAAGGGTTAGGGTTAGGAGGGGTTAGGGTTAGGAAAGGTTAGGGTTAGGAAAGGTTAGGGTTAGGCATAGAATAGAGGATGGTTAAGGTTAGGAAAAGGGATGGGATAGGGTTAGAATAGATAGGAAGTGAAAATTAAGGGTTGGAAAGGTTAGGGTTAGGATCAAGGTTAGGGCCAGAATAAGGATTGGAGTTAAGGTTAGGGTTAGGTAAGATTAGGGTAAGGATGGGTTAGGGTTAGGGTTAGGGTTAGGGTTAGGGTTAGGGTTAGGTAAGGGGGGTAATAACCACGATCATCAAATTTGATGGTCCTGTTTTTGGGTGATAACTCCCGAACCGTTGGAGGTAGAGAGCTGAAAGTGGGTGGTACCCCCCCATTTCCATAGGCTGTCTTTCGTTTGGTGGGTCCCCCTAGTGGCTGTGACGTCGGGAAGTGGGCGTAAGTAGCGAAAAAAAGTTTGTTTTTGTTGTATCTCCGGAAGGGAAGGTCGTAGAGAGACGGGACCAAGCCTGGCGTGTTCAGAAGGGCCGAATTATGGCAGGCGGAAGTGGTTTGCAAAGCGCTAGGAGGTGTGGTTTTAAAGTTATAGGCGTTTGAAAATTCCCCATAGAGTTGAGTGAGGTGAAATTTTTCAAAGTGTTTTTTTGCAAAAAGTTCCCCCAGAAAGTGTTTAGGAGCGCGTTTCAGGCCATTTGGAGTTGATTGGAGGGTGTCCTGGAGAGTAGGGTTAGGGTTAGGGTTAGGGTTAGGGTTAGGGTTAGGGTTAGGGTTAGGGTTAGGGTTAGGTTATATGATGAAAACTGATATGGGTACCCCTACCCATGAACTTCATGAGCCGATAAGTCCGGATAGGAGGGTCCTAGAGTTTTGGAGTTGGTGCCTACCCCCCGTACCCATGGCATGCTGAATCGATGGGTGGCACCCCCTAGTGGCTGTGACGTCGGGAAGTGGGCGTAAGTAGCGAAAAAAAGTTTGTTTTTGTTGTATCTCCGGAACGGAAGGTCGTAGAGAGACGGGACCAAGCCTGGCGTGTTCAGAAGGGCCGAATTATGGCAGGCGGAAGTGTTTTGCAAAGCGCTAGGAGGCGTGGTTTTAAAGTTATAGGCGTTTGAAAATTCCCCATAGAGTTGAGTGAGGTGAAATTTTTCAAAGTGTTTTTTTGAAAAAAGTTCCCCCAGAAAGTGTTTAGGAGCGCGTTTCAGGCCATTTGGAGTTGATTAGAGGGTGTCCTGGAGAGTGTTTTTTGGAAAAGTGGCCGTCCAGTAGTTGGCGCTGTGGAGCTGCAATCCTAGGGTGGGGTAGCTTGGCTTAAGGGGAGCCTAGGGGTGGTTGAATGGTGTTGGTGGGACATTCCTAGGGCGAGTTATGTTGAAAAGTTGCATTGACTATAGTGAGTGAAAATTTGCACAAGTGTTTTTTGTCCCTAGGTGTTTCCAGGAAGTGCCTAGGGGTGCATTTGAGGCCATTTGGAGTGGATTGGGGGGTGTTTTGGAGTTGATTGGAGGGTTGTCTGGGGGGTGTTTTGGAGTGGATTGGAGGGTGTTCAGAGGGTGTTTTTTGCTAGGGTTAGGGCTGCACTAAAGGAGTGTGGTTAAGGTAAGGGTTAGGGTTAGGGTTAGGGTTAGGGTTAGGGTTAGGGTTAGGGTTAGGTAAGGGGGGTAATAACCACGATCATCAAATTTGATGGTCCTGTTTTTGGGTGATAACTCCCGAACCGTTGGAGGTAGAGAGCTGAAAGTGGGTGGTACCCCCCCATTTCCATAGGCTGTCTTTCGTTTGGTGGGTCCCCCTAGTGGCTGTGACGTCGGGAAGTGGGCGTAAGTAGCGAAAAAAAGTTTGTTTTTGTTGTATCTCCGGAAGGGAAGGTCGTAGAGAGACGGGACCAAGCCTGGCGTGTTCAGAAGGGCCGAATTATGGCAGGCGGAAGTGGTTTGCAAAGCGCTAGGAGGTGTGGTTTTAAAGTTATAGGCGTTTGAAAATTCCCCATAGAGTTGAGTGAGGTGAAATTTTCCTAAGTGTTTTTTTGAAAAAAGTTCCCCCAGAAAGTGTTTAGGAGCGCGTTTCAGGCCATTTGGAGTTGATTGGAGGGTGTCCTGGAGAGTGTTTTTTGTAAAAGTGGCCGTCCAGTAGTTGGCGCTGTGGAGCTGGAATCCTAGGGTGGGGTAGCTTGGCTTAGGGGGAGCCTAGGGGTGGTTGAATGGTGTTGGTGGGACATTGCTAGGGCGAGTTATGAGGAAAAGTTGCATTGACTATAGTGAGTGAAAATTTGCCCAAGTGTTTTTTGTCCCTAGGTGTTTCCAGGAAGTGCCTAGGGGTGCATTTGAGGCCATTTGGAGTGGATTGGGGGGTGTTTTGTAGGGTGTTTTGGAGTTGATTGGAGGGTTGTCTGGGGGGTGTTTTGGAGTGGATTGTAGGGTTATTTTGGGGTGTTTTTTGCTAGGGTTAGGGCTGCACAAAAGGAGTGTGGTTAAGGTAAGGGTTTTGTAGAGGGAGAGCTTAGACCTAGGGTTAGACTCAGGCTTAGGGTTAGGGTTAGGGTTAGGGTTAGGGTTAGACTCAGGCTTAGGGTTAGACTCAGGGTTAGGGTTAGGTGTTAGAAAATTCTCTCGATGACTCCCCCCACCTCGTCTGACGACTTGGCAGTTGAAAATGGGGAGCCAAAGGCAGGGCACGGGCCTACGCACGTCGCAATATAGGGTTAGGGTTAGGGTTAGGGTTAGGGTTAGGGTTAGGGTTAGGGTTAGGGTTAGGGTTAGGGTTAGGGTTAGGGTTAGGGTTAGGGTTAGGGTTAGGGTTAGGGTTAGGGTTAGGGTTAGGGTTAGGGTTAGGGTTAGGGTTAGGGTTAGGGTTAGGGTTAGGGTTAGGGTTAGGGTTAGGGTTAGGGTTAGGGTTAGGGTTAGGGTTAGGGTTAGGGTTAGGGTTAGGGTTAGGGTTAGGGTTAGGGTTAGGGTTAGGGTTAGGGTTAGGGTTAGGGTTAGGGTTAGGGTTAGGGTTAGGGTTAGGGTTAGGGTTAGGGTTAGGGTTAGGGTTAGGGTTAGGGTTAGGGTTAGGGTTAGGGTTAGGGTTAGGGTTAGGGTTAGGGTTAGGGTTAGGGTTAGGGTTAGGGTTAGGGTTAGGGTTAGGGTTAGGGTTAGGGTTAGGGTTAGGGTTAGGGTTAGGGTTAGGGTTAGGGTTAGGGTTAGGGTTAGGGTTAGGGTTAGGGTTAGGGTTAGGGTTAGGGTTAGGGTTAGGGTTAGGGTTAGGGTTAGGGTTAGGGTTAGGGTTAGGGTTAGGGTTAGGGTTAGGGTTAGGGTTAGGGTTAGGGTTAGGGTTAGGGTTAGGGTTAGGGTTAGGGTTAGGGTTAGGGTTAGGGTTAGGGTTAGGGTTAGGGTTAGGGTTAGGGTTAGGGTTAGGGTTAGGGTTAGGGTTAGGGTTAGGGTTAGGGTTAGGGTTAGGGTTAGGGTTAGGGTTAGGGTTAGGGTTAGGGTTAGGGTTAGGGTTAGGGTTAGGGTTAGGGTTAGGGTTAGGGTTAGGGTTAGGGTTAGGGTTAGGGTTAGGGTTAGGGTTAGGGTTAGGGTTAGGGTTAGGGTTAGGGTTAGGGTTAGGGTTAGGGTTAGGGTTAGGGTTAGGGTTAGGGTTAGGGTTAGGGTTAGGGTTAGGGTTAGGGTTAGGGTTAGGGTTAGGGTTAGGGTTAGGGTTAGGGTTAGGGTTAGGGTTAGGGTTAGGGTTAGGGTTAGGGTTAGGGTTAGGGTTAGGGTTAGGGTTAGGGTTAGGGTTAGGGTTAGGGTTAGGGTTAGGGTTAGGGTTAGGGTTAGGGTTAGGGTTAGGGTTAGGGTTAGGGTTAGGGTTAGGGTTAGGGTTAGGGTTAGGGTTAGGGTTAGGGTTAGGGTTAGGGTTAGGGTTAGGGTTAGGGTT